>NC_028352.1:9319146-9320784 GCF_000741045.1 Vigna radiata var. radiata | reverse complement strand
AATGTGCAGTTTTATTTGCCTATCGTCAAATTGAGGAACAAAATTTTCAATCTATAACTTGTGTGTTAGCTTAACTCATAATATTCACTAAAATTAATTAAAAAATCAATTTAACTCAAAATAATTTTATAGTATTAAGTATGATAAAGGTCGTTTTTTTTCTTTTTATATATAAATATACTTTTATCTTAATATGTTTATATGTTTCAAAAAACAAAAATATAAGACAATAATTTTAAAAAATAGTATATAAAACAATTCAAATGAACAACTAAAAGGTTCCACAGTTGAAAATTTTGAACAAAAAAAGTAAATATTTCCTACTAAACTACTAAAAATAGTTTATATTACAAAAAAAAAAAAAAAGTAGAAGAATAGTCTCCTAACACTTATAACTAACCGTGACATCAATTGGTTTAACAAACTTCTTTCAATAAGGATGACTTTGCCACATAACATGCATTTCTTAGAAACGCCCATGGTCTCTGGTAGAAGTTTGTAAATGAATGTGTTCATCATAATGAGCATGCATGCAAAGAAAATGAACAATCCAAACTTCATGTGACAAAGCATGGTGGTGAAAATTTGTGCAATGACAAAGGTGAACATCATGTTCAGAGAGACATTGATACTTTGTGCAGTTGAACGCACTTCAAGCGAAAAAATCTCACTTGGAACCAACCATCCTAGAGGACCCCAAGACCATGTAAATCTGGTTACATGTATCACCGAATTGTAGGTTTCCGTAAAGTTTCCTTGTGGCGCATGCTTCATTCGGGGTTTATGTGAGTTGTGCAGTGTTTAATTGAGGTAAGGGAAGCTAGAGTGCTTTGAATTGATAATTTAATTGTATGTCATGTGTTTGTATGATTCTTGAGTTGGTTGCATTGAATTGAGATGTATAGTGGTAGAGAATAAGTGTTTGATGGCACTTGAAATTTGCTCTTGAAAATAAAATTGATGACTGCTGAGAATGAACTGTGTTTGGATGATGTTTGTGATGTTAATGGTTGTATAAAATTGTTAGAAATTGGTTGCTAGGTTGTTACATTGGAAGCAAGGTCTCAAGTGTCAGATTTAAATGTTAAATTAAGGAAGTGGGATAGTGAAAATGAGAACTAGGGGTTAGAGGTTCAATTGGACTGTTGGAGCAACTTTGGTAAGTCAAATGTGACTTGCTTGAGCCCTTGAATTGGTCAAAAGTGCGTCAAAAGTGGTAGGTTAGCTTTTGGGTCTATAAGTTGAGAATTTTGAGATTTTGAAGTGGGAATTTGTCCAAGAACACTTTAGATTGATGATGGGAAGGGTTAGAAACATTTAATCAAGTCCAATTAGGTGTATAACACAAATTAGGATTGTTGGAAGTTGGGAAAAATAGTGAGAATTTGAAAGTCGAACAGTTCTCATTCATTTCCAAACTTTACTAATGCTTGCCGAACACTTTAACACACTCTTAATGCAAGTCGAACACGTTCTCATTCATTTCCAAACTTTACTGATGCTAGTCAAACGCTCTAACACAGTCTTAATGCAAGCTGAACATGTTCTCATTCATTTCCAAACTTTACTGATGTTAGCTGAACGCTCTAACACACTCTTAATGAAAGTCGAACACGTTCTCATTCATTTCCAAACTTT
>NC_028352.1:9305975-9308696 GCF_000741045.1 Vigna radiata var. radiata | reverse complement strand
GTTCTCATTCATTTCCAAACTTTACTGATGTTAGCTGAACGCTCTAACACACTCTTAATGAAAGTCGAACACGTTCTCATTCATTTCCAAACTTTACTGATGCAAGTCGAACGGTCTACCACACTCTCTTAATTTTCTTTGCTTAACAATGATACATATGACACAAAACAAAAACTCATTCATTTTCAAACTTTACTAAAGCAAGCCGATCGGTCTAGCACAGTCTCTTAATTTGCTTTGATTAAGGCTGATACAAATGACACAAAACACAAACTCATTCATTTATATCTTTACTAAAGCAAGTCGAATGATCTAACACAATGTTTCTTAAATTGGTTTGCTTAATGTTGATACAAATGACAGAACACGAATTCATTCATTTCCATCTTTATTGATATAGCACCCACAAATATGTTCAAACTCATTCATTTCAAATTACAGCAATAATGCTTATACAAATGCACAAAACACAAACATCAGGCCATAATTCTACTACATCACACCATTACCAATCTAGTTATAATTTATCTTCAATACAAACATAATACAAAACATTACTGTTAATGCCCATGATAATACAAAGAAGAACATCATCATCTTGAAATTTTTTCTTTCTTGCTCTAATTTCCTCTTCAATTTCTCCTTCTTCTTCCTCAGATCCAATACAACCTTTTAAATACAAACTTCAACTTCTTCACTCTTCCTTTGGAATCCTTCAATTTCATATTCTCCTTCATCAACCCATTCAAAGTAATTACAGCTTGAATTACTCTGCAAAAGAAATTACAAATCAGGAATACAAACACACTACACAATAAGTAAAGCACTTCTTCTCACTTACTGCCCAATTTCTACATCTATAAAATAGTCTCCCTTTATTCTTGAATGTAGTTACCTTCAACAGCAACAATCTTTCCCCACAACCACAAATTTTTGAAGCTAACTGAAAGGAGGATCCACATGTTTGGGACATTCCTGAATCAATGCCCCTTCGCGCGCAACCAATTCCACCACTGTCACCTTTCATTTCCCTTCAACAGTGATTTCAAAAGTAAAGAAAGATCCATTTAGTCCCAACAAAACCCTAAATGACAAATCCATCCATTTATTCACACGAAAGCAAATACAACAATGCTGAAGAAGAATGAACTTACGTCACCAAATACAACAATGCTGAAGAAGATGAAATCCAACCTTCTGCTCTTGAGCCACAGCAATTGCGAAAGCAAATCGATGGAAAACGAACCCTATTTTCTTTCACTCGAGCCACAGCAATCACGAAAGCAAATCTCATTCGTCTAAATGAACCCAAGAACCCTAATTTCTTTCATAGGCTAATCTATCTAAAGACCGAGTGATCAAACATCCAATGACACGTGCCAAAAGTTGGGAAGGAAATTTGTCATCAAACGTGGCTAGAAGTTAGCCAACTCAGCCTCTATTAAATGTTGTTGGTTTTTTAGGACGAAAATTATGTTTTTCTAAAGGAGAAGGACCAAAAAGTAGCTTAGTTTGAAAGAGGGACTAAAACCAAAACCGTTTAATAATTTAAGGACTAAAAACATATTTAACCCTATATAAAAATATCACAAAATATAAATATACTAAATTAAAAAATATCATAAAATATATGTTAAATTTATCTAAGTCTTGAAATATCTCTATTTATATAACTTTATAAAATTTACTGTCAACATGAAATCTCGTAATATTGAGACTTCTTCTTCATTTACTTTTGTAATCTGAAATTAAACTTATATCATGTTAACATAATTAAAAATAATGTACAAGTAAAAAAAGTGCGTGTTTTAAAATCTATCTATCTTTTTTTTTATAATATGAATCAATGTAAACTAATTTACAACTATAACTAAGGAAAAAATGTGTACCCTATAACCATTTACTACCCTATACCAAAAGGGGTATTCTAAGAGTTTCTTTACCAAAGAATAATAATAAATGATAATTAGAATTATAATAAGAAAAGTTCATCACATAAATCCAGAGCATTTCTTTATTCATAAGTTGAAACTTAAATTATAGCTATGGTTGAAACAAAAAATTTACTAAGAGTTTCCAGTGAGATTGAGGATTCTCCTTGTTTTTTCTTTCATTTGCTAAACCAAACACCTAGTTCAATAATCATGAATCTAAAAAGCAACGTCTCCTAAACTCTCTTACATGCAAGAGTCTTCTAGATCGAAGGGTAAATAATTCAAAGATATAAATAGAAAAGGACATAACACCAAGAAATTCAAGCTGCTTGTAATAGAAAATAATCCAATTATGTTAATTCGCTATTTAACCTTCCTTTTAAGGTGAAAATATATATAAAATTCAATCAATCCCAAACCACCAATATCCACCATGGCTATTTTAGGTTTGCAGAAAGTAAAATGGGAAGATGTGCTACACTATTGGAGGCAATTTACCACTGCCAATATCTGCAATGCTGTAGGTCAGGTGTTAGTGCCAACATATAATATGTTTGATAAAACTACCATGCCATTATGTAGATACGGTGGTATGGAATGAATAAACTAATGGAGAAATTGCTCGAGACAATCTCAATCTCGTGGTCTGTGTAGTGAGAGTCCCTTCACGGATGATCATCTTAATACGTTCCTATTTAAAAAAATTAGTATATAAAAGCTAACAATTCAAATAAACAACTAAAAGGTTCCACTCATGCATGCAAATGTTGAAAAATTGGAACTAAAA
>NC_028352.1:9292519-9305900 GCF_000741045.1 Vigna radiata var. radiata | reverse complement strand
TTAAATTTGAAGTTTGGAATAAAGAAATTTCGGGATTTAGATTCTTGTTACCAAATCCTTATAATATCATTTTTTTAAGGCCAAAATATATATAAAATTCAATCAATCCCAAACCACCAATATCCACCATGGCTATTTTAGGTTTGCACAAAGTAAAATGACAAGATGTTCTATACTATTGAAGGCAACTTACCACTCTGCCAATATCTGCATTGTTGTAGCTCTGGTGTTGGTGCCAACATATAGTATTTTTGATAGAACTAGACAAAACTACCATGCCATTATGTAGATATGGTGGTCTGGGATGAATAAACCAATGGAGAAATTGTTGTAGACAAACTCGTGGTCTATGTTATCTACAAGGGTCAGTGAGAGCCCCTTCGTGAATGATGACGAGACTACTTCTCTCTTTCTATATATAAATATACTTTTATCTTATTATGTTCCTATTGAAAAAAAAAATTAGTATATAAAAGCTAACAATTCAAATAAACAACTAAAAGGTTCCACTCATGCATGCAAATGTTGAAAAATTAGAACTAACAAAATACGTATTTTGTACTAAACTACTAAAAATAGTTTATATTAAAAAAAAAATAAAAAAAAAAAAAATTATATTAAAAAAAAAAGATTAAGTATAATAATAGTCTCTTAACACTCATCACTAATAGTGACATCAATTGGTTTAACAAACTTCTTCCAATAAGAATGACTCTGCCATATAACATGCATTTCTTCAATGGAAATGTCCTTGGTCTCTGGCAGAAGTTTGTAAATGANTGTGTTCATCACAATGCGCAAACATGCAAAGAAAATGAACAATCCAAACTTCATGTGACAAAGCATGGTAGTGAAAATTTGCGCAATGACAAAGGTGAATATCATGTTCACAAAGACATTGATGCTTTGTGCAGTCGGACGCACTTCAAATGGAAAAATCTCACATGGATCCAACCATCCTAGAGGACTCCAAGACCANGCAAATCCNGCCACGTACACACATATGCCACACACAACCACAATAGCATACCACTTTGGCAACATTTCTACATTTCCATCAAGTCCAAATTTACATGCAATTGCTACGGTTATTAGGATCTACGCAAAGCCAAATCAAAACAAAAAACAATTTAATCACATTATACAAGTAAAATAANACTAAAAGAGTGTTAAGAAAATAGGTTACCTGGCAAATAAACATTTGTATTCCTCCTTCTAAGAAAAGATTTTGTTTATCGAACTTGTTAACAGTGAATATGGAGACAAGAGTGGCAATTACGTTGCAACCTCCAATGATCATGGCATACATGAGAGAANCATGAGCTCCAAAACCAATGGTCTTGAACAAAATAGGAGCATAAAAAATAATCACATTTATGCCAGTGAGTTGCTGAAACAAGGGAATGACTATGGCAAATGTAAGTTGGGGTNTGTACTGTCTNTTTAATAAAGNGATCCAAGGGTCTTTCATTGCTCTGGAGCATTCATTTGCTATCACAAGATCGTTAAACTCCTCCTCAACATCTGTAGTGTTTNGAATCTCAATAANTTCCCTCTTAGCCTTCTCATGAAGACCACGTTCAATAAAAAAATTTGGTGATTCTGGAAGATAAATTATGCCTAAAAAATAAATACNAANANGAAAANTTTCAAAANATAAGCTATAACGCCANCCTTCTCCATCCTCCTTCTTCGCAGCAATGTAGTTGATGAGATTTGCAACAAAGATGCCAATAGTAGTTACCAATTGGAACATCATATTAAGAACTCTTCTATATTGATATGGAGCAACCTCATNTATATACATGGACAAAGACTATAAAAAAAGAAAAAACACTTTGTAACATCATGACACATAACATAAGTAATATTTCATATAATGAAAATTAAAGTGTTTCTTTTTTTCATCCTATTAATGTAACCTAACTAATTAAAAATCATGTTAACACATAATTTACCTTCTAAGTTTGTAAATTTAAAAAAATATCTAATTTGTTAATTATGTTTGGAGAAAGAAAGTACTACATAAAATAAGAATATTTTATCTAAAGTAATATGTTTTTGAAGAAAATATAAGAACTCTGTATATATAAAGATATGTATTGTTATCATTGATTATACAATAATACGTAATATAGTTACAATTAAAATGTTTTTTTTTTATAAAGGGTATGTAATCACTCACCTCAACACTTATTTTTTCTATTAATTTATTAATTTTAAAATATAGTCTGGATATTTATTTTAAATTATTTGAATTCTAAAACATTATTAAACAATATTTATTTACAAGAAAAAAAATCTTAAACCAATTTTTAATAATGATAGTATGTTATTAACTATAATATATGAAAAAGTGAATAAAAGTTTATATAAAAATATATAGATAGTATTACCTGATGAGTAGATCCAATTCCTAAACCATAAAAGACGCGGCTGACAATTAGCGCCCAACGATAGTTTGCAAAAGCCGTTAATTCAGAATCTGGGAAAATGAATACAAACCCGACAAAGCCTGCACCCAAATAAAAAAATACACCCCCACATATCATGGGAGGGCGTCTCCCAAAACGTTGAATAACAAAGGATGCAAATACTGATGCAATCAAAGCAGCCAAATATAGAGATGATGTGAATAATGCCAATATTTGGCTGTCAAATTTGCAATAGGGATCTGAGGGTTTTATGTTGTTCTCCTTTTCATACACTTTATAGAAGAATTTCAGAAAAGAATCCATAGAAATCATGCCACCTGCATATATGTTGATGTGCGTAATAATGAATAAAACAACAATCCATGGAAAGATAGATAAGTATGTTAACATATATACCTGATCTACCCAAATTATAACCAAATATTAATCCATATAATGCAGTTACAATATGGATGCCTCTAACTGCGCTGCTGCTTTCTTCATTACTGCATACGAATCCATTTGAATCTCTCATTCTCAAAAGCTTTCTGCAACCAAGAACTATCACAGTCAGAACAAACAATTCTCGTGACTTTAATTTATATCGTTAATGTGCAGTTTTAGNTTTTTAATGCTTTTCTTCTCATTTATTTTATTTTTTTTAAGTAATGAATATAATATATGACTATCGTAAGTTTATTTTCAAAAAGTTATATATATACCTATAGTCGAAAAACTATAATATTATTTGTCCTATATAATAAGCTACAAATGGAATTTTTGAAATTCTAAATTATTTTTATTACGTATCTTTACTATTTATTTAGAAAAAATATAAATTCTGATATGATCTAAGTTGCGTTAAACTGAAATTGGTATACATTTTGATGAACTAAGAAAATTGAAACTATTAAGTCGGATAGTTATTGTCTTTTAAAACATATTCAATCCAATATGTAAACACAATTATAAATTATTTTTATTATGTATCTTTACTATTTATGTAAGAACTGACTTTCTTATTTTTATTTCTTTAAAAATAAATAAAAACTTTTTATACAAATTCTAGTTCATTCTTACAGAACATTCTCTCTCTAGAAGCTAAACTCCTATAAGCTCCGTCTTCTCTCTAAATCCACTCCTCACTGAATCAGAGAATTCCAGTTTTGGTAATGCCCTAGCGATCACGAAGTAGAAAGCTCTGTTTCCATCCGATCAATTTTCCAATTCCTCCGCCAGTAAGTCATTTTCTCCTTCTCTGCAAGTTTGGAAGCTACAATCATGCAATGGGATTTGTTGCATGTAGTTTCCCTGTGTTTTCCCTCAATCCTCACTCAAACTTAGGTTCTAAGAAACTGTTCTCTATCATCAATTGATGAATTTTAGGTATTTCCAAGTTTCTCACGATGCAAGGGGCTAACTGATCTTTCCTGTGAACTTGATTGTGCGTGTAGAGGTAAGGGAAGTTGGATTTCATTTTTGTTATTTGTGATGGTGGTAGCTGAAATGCATGTGTGAAATTCGTATGAAATTGTATGGTTCTTGCTTGAAACAATGAAAATGTGAAGTAAAAATAATAGTATTAGCCCGTGTTTGATGTGAGCTGATAGTAGATCATTTCTGAATTGTATGATTAGGTTCATGTTGCAAGTTTNATTGTTTTAGGATGAGAATCCAGATTCTGCAGAATTTTTCAGTGTATGGCTAAGTTAATTTTTCAGCTTTTAAGTCAAATTAAGGAACTTGGGTAGTGAATTTTTGAAATAGTGGTCCAGCTCTGAAATAGGTACTTAGTACAGCTTAGGATAGTTAATTGTGACTCATTAGGAGCACCAAAATGACCAGAAATAGTTTCCAAGTGGTAATTTATAATTTGAGTCTCTAAGTTAATGAAAATGAAGTATTAGATCATAAATTAATGCATAACCACTAGATAATGAGGTTAGGAGGTGTTCAAATCAATTAGGCAACTTTTATTTATCATATAGATCGAGTTGGGAGTGTTAGACACTCATCAAAGTGTCCCATGTGCACTAAAACCAGAAAAAAATCAGGTTGTTGTCAAAACTGATAAGAATAATCGATTATCCCACTTGATAATCGACTATTCTAGTCAGAATATCATATTTTCTTCAAAGTTCTCATAAATAATCGATTATCACATGTAATAATTGATTACCATGCGTAAATAATCGATTATCATATGTAATAATCGATTATTGTTGTCAGGAAATCATCCAAGACAGTTTTGAGTGGTTCTAGGGGTTCCGGGTATCATTTCTGAACGTTCTTTAGGTCGTTCTGGGGGTTTTTGACCTTTCCAGAACTGTTGGTGATGGTTTAAGAGTCATTTTCCTTGTCTAAGTATGAGTTCACTAGGTTTTGGGTTGTTTGTGGTCTTTTGAAGTGTAAATAGTGTTATATATATATGTTTGTATGCAAAGTAAAGTTGAAGAATTACATGTACATGATTTTATATGGATTCAATGTGATAATGTCATGGTAATTGGTGATTCATGTCTTGAGATAAGTTTCAAAGTGAAAAGTATGGTTATTGGACGTAATTCCATGATCCTCAAGGGAGGTTACATGGTGGTGTCCTGTAGTTTGTTGTGATTGACCGTATGAATGGCCGGAGTTCAGGATGGGGTTTACCTGGACATTCTAATGACCATCCATGCTCAAGTAGAGAGTGATGAGTCATGTGGTGAGAATAGCAGGAGATCCTAGTCTTGGGTGTCTCCATTTATGGGCCAAGATGAGTTTGGTTGGACTTACACTTGTGTGTGGTCGGGTGAAACCCCTCGGCAATGGCTTTGCAAAGCAGTAGGGCCACAACAAGTGCACAAACCCCTGGAACTCGACATTTCATACTAGTCCGGACGGTCAAATCACATGGTCGGTCATTGGTAACAAAATAATGTATTTGGTCTCAGTCTATGTTGTATTATGGTCCTTTGCATGCTATGTGTGGTTGAAAACGACTCTAAGTCTAACACCACTTAATAAAACCACAACTCATAACTTAATTAAATTGTTCTTCTATGCTTGTAATTCTAGTATGCCTCTTTTAGTTTGATAATCTACTTGTTAACTTGTTTCCTTTTGAAATCTAGCTTACCCTTGCTTTGTTTGCTGCCTGTTTTGTATGTGCTTGTTTTCTCTTGCAATGATCATCCAAATTGGATGTGAGCAGAGGCAAGAGAGGCCCCTCTGGAGCAGATTCTAGATGTCCCAAATGTTCCAGATACTGCAGATGTTGCAGACTAGTATAGTTTAGTTATTATCTATTGTATATAACTTGGTCTTCTTTCCTTTTCTTCTTTTTGAAAGACTCTATGACTATATGTAGAGCTTTTACATTTCCATTTTGGATGACTGTATTATATATACTTCATCTGACTCTACTCTTGACTGCTTTACTTATTACATATGATGCATTCCACTCAATATGATTTATACATATATTTTTGGGATGTTACAATTTATATTCCGAAAATGAAAACCAAACATGAATCCATATAATACAGTTACAAGATGCCATAAACTCCGCGTGTACAATACAGAAAAGATTCTTTAAAGCTTAAATAATAGAATTACTTTGATGTTTGGTGGGCTTTTGAAGAATCCTTTATGTACCGTACAATCTCCTGACATCATTAGGCCGACCTTCCACCAGGCCGAGTGGCCGATCACTAGGCCGACTACCAGATCGAATGATCGACCACCAGACCGAGTGACCGACCATCAGGCCGATTGGCCGACCACCAAACTGACCACTAGGCCGAGTGACCGACCTTCAAGTCGACCACCAACTTATTTAAAAAAAAGTCAACTCAGCAACCAATGTGTGCCACGTCAGAACAACTTGCTCATGTCACCAAGCCACTAATCAAAATTTGTAACCACGTCCAGCCTAATTAATGGCGAAGTCTAAATTGATTCAATTTTTCATAATAAAAGACTTAATTGAGACCATTTAGAATACCAAAAATTATTTGAAACAAACCTGCACAAATAAAGATGTCCGAAATGATTAAACCTTAATTTTATTCATTAATAATATTATATAAAGAATATAATTTAAATAATGTAGCATCAAATTTATACACATCTTTCAATTAAATTATGTTGCTTTAAAAATCTATAGTCGATAATTTATTTCTGGATACATATACAAAATTTTATATTAATAAAATAAAATTATTTAATATTTTGTTTATATAAAATAAAATAGATATAACATATTTTTAATTATGCTAAAATGTAAATCATTGTATATTGTTAAATTTTAATAAAGTTTTACGTAAATAGTTATGATAATATAAAAAATTTAATTGAACAGTTAATTTGACCATATATATATATATATATATATATATATATATATATATATATATATATATATATATATATATATATATAATTATTTATAGATATTAAATATATTTTTTGTTTTTAAATTATTTTTAAAATTTTTGTTATGATAGTTAATATGTACGTGTCGTTTTGTGGAAGAAAACGTCTTACATAACTAGAAATGAAATGAATATGCACTTAATTTAAAAATAAAACACAATTTTTAAAATATTTGAAAAAAAAAACATGTAATCCTATTTATTTATAGTGAAACATTTGATGAAATTACACCAAACTTTTATATTAAATATATTAATTTAAAAATTGTGTAAGAATTAAGACACATACGAAGAATAATTTATTAACATTTAAATTAGTAGGATAAGTGTACATCTTTCTAATTTATCTTTATAATAATTTTAATATAAGTACATTATTTTATCTATATTATTTAATACATTTGTTAAAAGTTATATTTGTCTAAACACAAGAAATATAAATAAAATACAACAAACATTTTTATATAAGACCGAATCTCTCATGAAGTGTTATATGAATAATAGGATAAAAAGTTTTTTACCTCAGGCATATTTAATATTTGAATTACTAAAATAAATCTTTTTATAATTTAATTTACAGGTAATAAATTGAATATAAATACATAACTCTGTTATTTGTTATCCTCACAGCTAACTACTCTTTTGACTGAATGATGAAATAATGAGTTCTGTGGTATTGACAATGGAAAGGAAATTGCAGACCAGATTTTACAGGTGTGGTGGAGCTTTGGATTCTTGTGAAATGGAAGTTGGATAAATGACACAACTCACACACCTTCTCTCCACCAAACACTATTATTGCTCTTAACTACTGTTGTGCTGTAAAATTTCACCCTCTTCAATTCTATTCTTTTCTTTCCCACCACTTTTCTCACACCATCATCATCTTTCTTCAACTTCTTCAGAAACACACACTTCAACATAAACAACATTAAAAAAAAAAAAAAAATCCCAGTTAATGATACTCACGTTCCACATTGTTGGGGACACTTTTCTTGGATCCAACACCAAAAAGACAGCAACTTGTCTATCAAAACCGAACATTTTCTTTAATTCTGGTTAAGGGTCTTCTCTTCTCTTCCAAGAAAATAAGTGAGTTTTTTTTTTTTTTTTTATCCTTTTTCCTTTTCAGTGTGAGTCATGACCGAGGTGCTTCATTTCTCCTCTTCTTCGTCGCCAACCGCTTCTTCCTCTGACGGTATTCTGATTGTCTCCGCCGAGCAAGAAACGGCGCTACCCTCGTCTGCGGTGGTGGAGGGGTTTGCTACGGTCACCGACTGTGAGGCGCGCGGGGTCACAGACACGACGCAGCAGGAGCTGTCGCTGCTGGCCATTCTTGTGACCCTTTTGAGGAAATCGTTGATTGCTTGCAAGAGTGAGGGGAGAGGTGACCTCTGCACCATGGAGATTGGCTGGCCTACTAACGTGCGCCATGTTGCGCATGTCACCTTCGACAGGTTCAACGGCTTCTTGGGCTTGCCACGTGAGTTCGAACCAGAAGTCTCCACAAGGTCTCCCAGTGCTAGGTACGTGCTCACCACACTGTTCCTTTTTTAATTTATCTTATGTCATAATGTTATCATGATGCTTATGATTACCTCAGATTTAGTCGGATAAAAAAATTTAAATTTTCTGACATCTATCTTTCAAAAAGTATTGCATTTATGGAAAAAGTGAAATCATTTTAGTAAAATTATTCCAGAAGTGCCATATATTTATGGTAATAATCTCTTGCAATTTGTTTATACACAAGTCAATGATTGTAGAATGTGAGTAATGAGTTAATTGTTTAAGTTGGAGAGATATGATTCTTATGTCAATCATTATAGAATATGATTCTGACAGTTAAGCAATGCTTACAGAATGTGAGCTGAATGTTAAAATTAGAGAATAATACCTTAGTAGATCTTTTTTGGCCTATTTCTACTGTTCATGATTGAGTTATTTGATGTTTCTTACTTGGGGTGGTGTTGGAAATGCCTCTGAGGGAGAAACTCTAAGAAACGCTGCCTCTAAAAGATTTTTGGGCTGTGATTTGTGGTTATGATAGGTTCTGCATGTATGAATCCTTCAAAGAGGGGTCTACAGCACCATTTATTAATGTTTTTGAATCACTTTAAAAGCATTTTAAATCTGTGGATAGCATGTTTTATGATGGATTATTTCTGACTGTTACTTGCACGTGTTATATGACACAATGTATAAAAAGTTTGCTTTGAAAATTTGAGAACTCTGCCAACTTAGTTTGTTACTTGTCTCTATCATGATTTATGATGGAAATAACGATTATGTTGTTTGATCTTTGGTATATTTGCTTTGGTTTTCACATGCAGTGCAACTGTTTTTGGAGTTTCAACAGAATCCATGCAGTTATCATATGACACGAGAGGGAACAGTGTTCCAACTATACTTTTACTAATGCAAAGGCATTTGTATACTCTCGGAGGGTTGCAGGTTGATCACCTAGATATTTCTCAGCTTTGATTCTTCTTTCACAATTTATCAACACATTTAATTAAACAATTGAGCACAATTTAGAATATGCCAAAAAGAAAAATGTCAGTCCTGCTTTGTAATCCACCACTCTATACAAACTTGATCATTACTTCAATTTACAAAATGACTATATGTCTGCTCCTTCTCAGTTAAACAATTGAATTTACCCTTGCAGGCAGAGGGGATTTTCAGAATTAATGCAGACAATACTCAAGAGGAGAATGTTAGGGATCAATTGAACAGGGGATTGGTCCCAGAAGATGTTGATATACATTGTTTAGCTGGACTGATTAAGGTATAATATAAAAAAGAAACATGGTACATGTTTGGAAATAGCCCGATATCTGTTTTGGTGTGACCAGAGGTGTATGTGTATGTACTGCCTACTGGTGATTTGATTTTGATTTTGACATTCTTGTGATTTTCAAGGCTTGGTTTAGGGAACTGCCTACTGGTGTTCTGGATTCTTTATCACCAGAGCAAGTAATGCAATGCCAAACTGAAGATGATTGTGCAGAACTGGTTAGGCAGCTACCTCACACTGAAGCATCCCTCTTGGACTGGGCTATTAATCTGATGGCTGATGTTGTCCAAGAGGAACGCCTGAATAAGATGAATGCACGCAACATTGCAATGGTTTTTGCACCAAACATGACTCACGTGAGTTCCAGTTATTTTTTATTCTCTAATTTACAACATTGCATGTGGACATCTTGGAAACCCAAATCAAGTTTTATTCTTATAGTGAAACTACTTTGGTGCTATCTGTTTGATATTGGTCATGTATATAGGTGAAGTTGTGAAAGCTTTAGTTCTTTTGATATGTTTAGGGAAACTTTTGCATAGGTATTTCTAAGCGAGGAAAATAAGAAAGAAAGATCAAATAAACTAAAATTAATTTGTGCAGGAACTAGTAGAAGCTATTCCCTGTTAGCTTGTTCAAAATTTGATATTTAACTTGTTCATAAGCTGATTTTAGCTTCTGGCGAAGCTGATTTTAGCTTCTGGCGAAGCTGATTTCATTTTTCTTTCCAAAAAGTGTTTATGCAAAAGTTTTCTCCAATCAGGCTTTTTTTGTCTAGAAACATTACAGGGTCATTGTGATTTGTGACCATACTTTAACCTGAAGTGAAGTCCTAATAGTGTCATTTTTGGCCAGAGTAGTAAAGAGGCCAATGTGATATAGTTGATGTATCTTACTATGGTAGAGGTTTCAATCACAGAATTCAATCTTTTGGTTGCAGATGGCAGACCCTTTGACTGCATTGATGTATGCAGTTCAAGTGATGAACTTCCTGAAGACACTTGTATTAAGGACACTGCGAGAGAGAAAGGATTGTGTGGTAGAATCGTCTCCTGGGTTTTGTTTAGAGCCTTCTGATGAGAATGGGGATCACAGTCTTCTGGAGTCCTGCCTGCAAGATGATATTGGCACTGAAAGTGAAGAGTCTGGAGAAACCTTTGTTTCTGAGAAAAATGTATCAGAATGTTCCCCTGAATCTCTCCAAAACAAATATTCAACTATAGGAGAATGTGGCAGTTTGATAGGCTCTTCTGAGAATCTGGATTTTGAGGAGGAATTGCCTTGTGAGTTTCCAACCAAAGGAAACCTTGGAAAGAGTAAAAGTGGACAGTCAAGTGATTCCATTGCTAAAAGGGGGACCAAAAAAACCAGGGGCCTGCAACAACCTGTGATCCATGCAACAGTGTCTGCTGAGAAAAAGGGTATCAGTAATCTGAGCCGCATAGATTCAAGATCAGAGCGAATAGAAGCCTGGCGGTGAAAGGATCATCCCTGTGATTGAATGTAGTTTGATTCTGACATTGTGCATTGTAATTGAAGTTTGTTTCATGTACAAGTTTGTGAAGTGGAGTGGTTCAGGTTTTATTTCCTGTGTTTGTTTAGCTTGGTGGATTCTAGAATCTCACTGACATTGTACCGAAAGTGTTTATTTGTGGCATTTTAATAACTCTTTAATAACTTTTTGACAACAGGATACGTGTCACAATTCTATTGGTCTATTTGATTTTATTCTAAAAAAAATATTTGAAACGGACCAATCACAAACTGTCATGTATGCATTGTAAAAAAATTGTTAAAAAAGAGTTGTTAAAGAGACATTTTCCTTATTTGTGTTCTCAACTTCTCGTAATTATTCCTGAATTGCAGGCCATTCATCTGTCAATGTTGCAATGTATAAATAAATAGCATCATCTTGATTCTTGTTCTCAGTTTGGTAATACTAAGGTGCAAATATGGTATGATAATTAATTCCAAACTTAGTTCTCACAATAATAGTGATAATAAAATAAAAAGTTATGCAGAGTTTACCATGGAAATGCTTATCCAACCATCAATCTTGCTGATTGAACCTCAACTTTTCTTCGGAAATAATGCAATGATTGCAGACACATTAGTTTCTTAAAAGCTGACTACAATATTTTGATTCATCATGGCTCTAAAGTTTACATACAAGACACAATCATAACTCATGATTCCCCCTTTCAACTCATGTGAGATTATCAATTTAGAACTGTACAATGGAATTCTCATTTTCAAAATAGGAAAAATCATAGGAATGGTAGGACCCACGGAAGAAAAAGTTTACGTTTTTACCAGTGTATTGAGTGAGAAATGAACAGATTTCTTTTTCCTGCATCATGGTCTTGTTTTTGGACTAACAATGTGAATAACTAGGGATCATGATTTCCCTTCCTCTCTAACATGAGTAACTTGTATAAGGTTAGAAACATTCATTAATTATGTATTGATACCAACCAAGCTATGTTTGACTTGTTAAAACAACTTCTATATAGTGTCAACCTAAGTGTTCCTTTTCTATGATATATTATTTACTAAATATTACTTGAAATAAGTTTATTAGTATGCCTCACATATAATTAAAATGTATAATGCAAAAATAATTGACAATATACAATTTAAAATATTAAATTATATTATAGATCATATCTTTCAAAATACAAAATAAAAAAAAAAAAAGCAAAAAACCATTCCTAAATTGCAGGATCTAGAATACAACTGCATAAATACGGTATTTTTTTTTTATCGAAACGTTATAGTAGTACTTGTTAACATAAATCTTAAAGTAATCTTAAAATTATTGAATTAAACGATTAATTATAGTCATATTAAAGTTATATAATATTATTCACAGTAATCAAATTTTAATATGATATTATAAGTTTATTAAAATTATTAATGTTTGTAATTTTCTACATTTTAATTAGCTTTTTAATAATGAAAAATTTAATTCTTTAAAATGTTAATTATTTTTTCTATAGATAATTATATAAAAAATAATAAATATATATTTATATAATTTTTTAATTTAATTATTTTATAAATATAATATTCTTTTGCCAAAATCTATGAATAAAAATACTATACATATTAAATATTAAAAATATTAATAAATTCAATCGTACCTTATATTTTTATTTAAAACAAATGAAACATTAAATATATGTCTACTCAATTAGAATAAATAATATAATGACATATATTTGTATTATGATTTTATTATTTAGTATAGAATTATATAAAAAAAAATTAATATTTTAAGGAATTGAAATTTAGATTGTTAATGCGAAGACCTGTAAATTAGTCAACTAATGAGAGGGGACATTTGGCTTTAGAATAAAATTAATTAACAAATTTGAAAACAATATTAAAATGGTTTTTATAAAAATCTGAAACTTGAAACACTTATTTTCTTTATGAAAAACAGTCATCCTCTTCTCTCACGTTCCTTCCTTCTCTTTTCACAAATTCTCCACCAATTCTCCATGCTGATCCACTCCATTTACACATTGTAGCTGCTTGATCCACTTGGAAGCCAAGAATCTCCAAGATTCTATCAATTTCTGTCCCAAATTCTGATCCTGGAAAAGAGGTAAGTCATTCCCCTCTTTTCTTACTATTTTAGGTTCTGGAACATGCAACCAGCAGGTTGCATGTGATTTCTGTTCCATTTTCCAATTCCTAATTTGCAATCTGTTTTTGATCACCAATTTGTGATCCTAGGGTTGAGA
>NC_028352.1:9259901-9292339 GCF_000741045.1 Vigna radiata var. radiata | reverse complement strand
TGTGAGAAAGAGACTAGGCAAAGTTTTAAGCAAAGAGTAATATTTCAAGTGTTCTAGGAAATCAAATTTAGGAAGTGGGGTAGTGAAATTTTAAGTTAGGGGTCTAGACCTGAATTGAACCTTTGTGGTAGCTTAGACAGACCAATTATGACTTGTAGGCAACATCAAAAGAGTCTAAAACTGTTTCTAAGTAGTATAATTCAAATTGAGTCTCTAAGAGAATTAGGTTGAGTTTTTGATTCAAAATCTCTGCATAGTAACTAGAAATTTGTGTTAGGATCATGGGGAAAGCTTCAAACAAGTTATATTTAGCCTATAGATCGAGTTAGGAGTGTTCAAAGTTCACCAAATGGCCTAAAACAGATTTGGAGGGTGTGAGTTCTGCAAAATCTGCATAAAATCTGCAGAATTCACGCTCGGGCGCCCCTAACGGGCGCTCGGGCGCCATTTTCTGCTGTCATGTCTGTTTTTGATAGTTTGTGGGGTTCCGGATGTCCGTTTTGGACGTTCTCTAGGTCGTTCTGGGGGTTTTTGACCCTTCCGGAGCCAATGGTGTGGGTTTCCAAGCTATTTGAATCACCTAAGTATTGGTAATTTAATATTACAAAGATATTTGTATTAATAAGTGATGTTTTTCTGAAAATATGTAATTCTTGTCTCCTCTTCTTCCTTGTGTGATGATTCATGTATTTGTTATGGTTCCTCTTGTATGACTTCTATTAATATTATTGGATTAATCTATGCTTGATAATGTAACAAAACCAAATTAATCTCCTAACTTCATGTATAACATTAAGAATTAAAGTAAGTAAAGTTAGTGTGGAATGTAATGTGATTTAAGTACATCTCTAGGTGAGATCAAATTAAGTTATGAGAATGAATATAGGAAGCTCAGTCTTGGGTGTCTCCATTTTATATGGGCCAAGAATGAGATCTAAGTAAGTTTCTGGAATGAATATAGGTAGCTCAGTCTTGGGGGTTGCCCTTAAAGCTCTAATGACTATTCAATCTCACTTAGAGAAGATTAGTTCATGTGGTGAAGAGTAGTAGGGGGTCCTAGTCTTGGTTGTCTCCATTTTATATGGCCAAGGTGAGTGATAACGGACCAACCTTGTGTGTGGTAGGGTGAAACCCATTGGCAATGGCTTTGCAAAGCAGTAGAGGCCACCACAAGTGCATGACCCGCCATAGCTCGATATTCATTCCGGGTCCGGACGAGTCTAAGTCTAATACTACTTAATAAAACAACAAATTATAAATTAAATAAACTGTTCTTCCTTGCTTGTTGTATTGTATGTCTCTTTTACTATGTTTAATTGTAATTGACTTGTTTTCATTGAATTCTAGCTTACCCTTGCTTTGTTTGCTGCTTGTTCTTGTTTGTGCTTGTTTTCTTTTGCAATGATCATCCAAATTGGATGTGAGCAGATATTTCAGAGGCCCCTCTGGAGCAGGTCTTAGACGTAGCTGATACGGCTGAAGTCCCTGACACTGCAGCTGAGTAGTCTAGGTTGTTAGTTTTATTTGTATAGTTTAATTCCTTTACTCTTTTCTTCTTTTGAAAGACTCTATGCCATATGTAGAGCTTTACTATCTTATTTTATTTTGGATGACTATATATCATATACACTCATCTGCTATCACTCTTAACTGCTTTCTATTATTATAATATGTTGCATTCCACTTGATATGAATTATACACATATTTTAAGATGTTACAGTTAACATATAAAATTTAGATTATTAAAATATTAAATAAACAAACAAACAAATATTACTGAAGTTAATAATTTAATAAAAATAAAGTAAGATTTAAAAAAAATGTGTTAGGTGTCCATTTCTGATTAAAGAAGATTTTGATAATATATTTTTATATGGAATGAAGAAGAAATAGAGGGAACTTAAAAAAAATATATTAATGATTTTTTGAAAAAAAAGTGCAATTATTATTTAATTAATCTCAACAATTAACCTAGAATAGAACAAAAAATTAAGATCAAGAGTAAATAAATATACTTATTTTTAAAATAATTGGATCCCTAGTCATTAAAGTGAATTGGTTCAAATGAATATTTCAACTCATTATTATCGTGATAATTTTGTTATAGATTGAAAATGGAACAATCCAAGATTAACATTTTTTTTTCCTTTAAAATTACCTCATTAATTTGTATAGACTTTTTACCTATTAAACCAATGAGGAGTAATGAAAAGGTTGGATAATTTACTCAAAAGCATAATTTTTTAATGTAATAAAACTATTGTAAATAAATAGTTATTGCAATCTAATTTGTTATATTAGGAATGTTAGATGTGTAAAAAAAGTGATAATAATATTACATTGTAAAATGATAAAAGTTGGAAGATATAAAGAAGAATACAATTAATTAATTAGAATAAATAAAAATGAAACAAATATTTGTTTAATTTATTAGAAGTGTTTAATTCTTTTAAATATTAAAATTGAAAATTATATTTCTCAAATATTTGCTGAAGTGAATTTTATGATCAAATAGCTCAAATAAAAAAAAAGTTAAAATATTATTATATATTTTAATTAAAATAATAATAATAAAAAAAGCATCACCTTAAGGAAGGAATCCAAATACTTGGTGCGAATGCAAAGGCAGAACAGAGTAATTCCAAACGGTGCCGTATATGAACCCTCAACCACAAGGGAAGGGCTTCAACACTAGCATAACTCACATTGCTTCTGCTTCCTAATCTCTGCGCTCTACCCTGAATCCAGTCTGGTAATTATTCCGATCTTTGTTATTACAATTTTAATGTTTTCTTTGCAATTTTTTTCAGTAAAGCTTGATCGGGTTTTGTATCTCTCGGGAATCGGTGTGTAGGAACTTCCGAAAATATACAATGTTTTAAGCTGGCTAGAGTCAAGTTTTCGCATCACTTGTTTATTTAACCAATCCACGAAAATACGAGAGATTTTCAGTTTTAGTCTTAATATAGCGTCATTTGTTGGAAAACCCCATAAGATTTGCTTACCACTTTTATGCTTTCTTCTTGCTATATGCACAATCTGAAATTGTTGAGATTTTTGGGAATGTTAGGAATATGTGGAATTGAACTCTGATTTTAATGTGCCTTTGTTTTTAATTAATTCAACGTCGACCTCAAGATTTTTTGTTTTATTTGCAGTGGAGAAGAAATATAACTAATTGCAATGGCTGCGCGTGTGGCTGCACGGTACGGATCTAGAAGGTTGTTTAGCAGTGGTTCTGGAAAAATACTCAGCGAGGAGGAGAAGGCTGCAGAAAATGCTTACTTTAAGGTAGGGTGGGTCTGTGCATTGTCTTAGTTAAGACTTAGAGGGATTTTTGTGTGAAGGGGTATGTGATCTGAGACTATTTCTCTGCTTTCACTCAACAGCTTAAGTTTTTGGTATTTGAAAAAGTTGCTGAGGAGCATGTGTGATGAGTTTTTATGAAACATTCTTAGAATTCATGTTGAAACCAAAATTTGTAGAAAATTTGCTTCTAGCATGCATTGATGTTAAAAAAATATGATATTCACTTATGTTAGTACAGACAAATTTATGCATCATTTGAGTTATTATTTTCTAAAATGCATTGAAATTTTTTGTTTGTTTTAAACGATACTGCTTTGGCCTTTACTAGTCTATTGAATTATTTGGATAGTCTTATCAGTATGTTGTTAGGATCATTCGTATTGTTTCATGCTCTAACTTCTAACATAAGGAAACAATTACCTGTTCATTTTTGTGCTCGGCTAATATTCAATTATAGTCTAGTAGTTGCCCACAAAATAGATTACTGTTCAACATCTTCGTCATGTTATTAAAAATATAATGGTATAGATCCATCTCTTTTGCCATATCAATCTATTACCGTGGAGAAAGTTTCTCCGTCTGGTTTCTATAGTTTCCTTACATCAGTGGAGGTTTGTGCTTGACACTAGCATACATGTGTTCATTTGTTTTTCATTTTGCAGAAAGCTGAGCAAGATAAGTTGGAGAAGCTTGCCCGCAAGGTATGTCTTAAATTATACCCTCTTAGTCTTTATGATTTATGTGCAATATTTGATGAACTTCTTGGGAGTATTTAATTATTGGATCAATCATTTTCCTGTGTATATTTTCTGAATGTGGATGCTTATTGATTTTATTTGGTAGAAAATAGATGAATTAGACGGGAGTGACTTTTTTACACATTTCAAGGCTATTACACCTACCCCCAAAAAAGAAATACTAGAGCCAATCAACATATATGCCCGATCTGTATTTTGTTTTACTTTTAAATTCAAATGCTAAGCTGTTATGTGTATAAAGCTGTGGAAACTTGTAATTGAGTGTACAACACATCTTATAAGAAAGAAAAGTTGTAACCCCTTTATTTGGAAATTTCAGTGTCTGTTGTAGGTTCAACATAATTTGTTGCATCTTCATGAAGATTATTCTGTATACACAGATTATGATAACCTTGGTTGCTCGTTAAACATCCATAAAGATATACTTTGAACATTATTTATACCCCTTTTCATTTTCAGCTAACTTTTGGGTTAGATACCTTTTTTTAAGTTATATTAAAAACCCATTGCATATTTTATCCTGCACATATGGCTCTATCTTAAAGATCAAATAACTACAATGTTGATATTACTTTATATCCTGTCAGTTTTCTGTGTTTGTGACTGTTTCTGTAACGTTTTCAAGAATTTTTTCTCCAGTTGCTTATGCATTTGTTTGTCTATCCGAAGTCTTACTTTGAAGTCAATGGTAACTCTATCCTCTAATTTAGGGTCCTCAACCAGAAGCAAGCTCAGGGGGTTCAGTAATTGATGCCAAACCAAGTGGCTCAGGACACACTGGAGCATCAGCTGAAAGAGTTTCAACTGACAAGCACCGGAACTATGCAGTTGTAGCTGGCACCATAACAATTCTTGGGGCTCTGGGGTGGTACCTTAAGGGCACTGCAAAGAAGCCAGAAGTGCAGGATTGAACATTTCAGATGTTCATGTTCTCATTTTGGTATTGTTTGCAGCAAGTAGCACAAAATAAATGACCACACTACTAACTATGATTATTTTATTATATCGCATTGTTATAACGAATTACTACTTTAATTTTTTATGTTTTACATCATGCTACTGAGCATGACGAGCATCAAATTTTCTCCAATAATGACTGGTAGTTTAAGCATCATTTACTAGCAGCGGGTGAGAGATGGTGATGAAAAAGGAGTGGGGATTGTATGAACTTAATGTCAAAGAGTGAAGGATATTTGGAATAGCTATGGGGAGAGTAAAAGAACCTTAGATATAGTTAAATTCATTTCGATTTTGATAAAGAAATTCCATATTAACTCACTGAGGATGAGATGGGTATTTACTTATTTCCTAGTTTTAAATAACTAAAACATTTTGAATTTATAAGATAATTAAAAAAATTATACTAATTTTTTGATAATTTATTTATATAATACACGTTTAATCATTGTTCTTTTTTTATAATTATTTGATTTTTATGTTATTGTAATTTGATAGTTTTATGTGATATTTGTATAATTATAATTTTTGTTTTCTATATTTAATGTTGGAGAAAAATAAATATGTATTTTTTTTCATTGTCGTTTCTTTCCATGTCTCCTTAATTCTTCGATCCTGAGCACCTTGGCATGAAAATACACAAATTGAAAGCATTAATCGATAGATAGAAAATTATAATTGGTCTAGTAAAGAGAGATGTTGATCTCTTCTCTTAGAATACTTAACGTTTGTTGTCTTCTTTTAGGTTTTGACGATCAACTCCTTATATAGATGCTCATAGACTTATAATTTTTATACTAAAATTAAGATTTATATCCTTAGTTATTTATCTTGGGTTTACTTATTTTTTTAATTACATGTTTATTCTTTAACTGTAATGAAATATTTTTACAATTATATGGTATATATATATATATATATATATATATATATATATATATATTCTTATTTATTTGTTAGTATGCATATTACTCTATTCTTAATTAATCTTAAGTGATAAATCTTATTCTAAATATAGATTTTCATTCATTACTATATTTTTTTTAGGTCCGATTGACAAGATTTATATCTTACACCAGGTGAGGATCATATCCATCATCACATAACTTGCAAGCTTAAGACTTAAATTTTAAGAGATAAGACTCCTCTAAAAGCAATTAACTGGAGCTTATTATTATTGATATACTATCTAAGGTAATTAATATAAAACTTAACAAATTTAGAATATAAGGTGTTGTATAATTGAAATAAAAACTATAAGTTTAAAGAAACACGTTTTGTACATGAAAAAAATTAGTAACGTTTTATACTTCTCAAAATGTATACAAATCTACTTAAAAGAAATGTATAAAATTTATACAGATTGATATCTCCCTAATTTTCACTTTATCCTCATCCATCACTGACACTCACACCAAGCCCACTAGAGAAAATCGCACGCAAATTGCGATGGGCAAGAAGGTAAAATGGAGCTGGAGTTCGGCGATAATCGGAGCAGCGTCGGCAGTGGCAGCCACCGCCCTAATCTCCGCCAAACCGAAGGACCCAACTTTCCACCTCATATCCATAAACATGACTTCCCTCAAACTGAATCTACCTCTCCTGGACGCAGAGGTTCTTCTCACCGTCCACGTCACCAACCCCAACATTGCTCCTATCGACTACTCCTCCACCTCCATGTCCATCTTCTACGAGGGTTCCCTCCTCGGCTCGGCTCAGGTCCAAGCTGGCTCCCAGCCACCCCGCTCCTGCCAGCTCCTCCGGCTTCCCGCCCGTCTCCATGGGCTCCAGCTCGCGCACCACGCCAAGCGTTTCCTCCAAGACGTCGCGCGTCGCGAGATGGTCCTCGATGCTAGTGTCGACATCGCTGGCATAGCCAGGGTCATGTGGTGGGACCACAACTTCAAGGTCCACGTCGACAGCCACGTCACCGTTGATCCCGTCTTTCTCGACGTCATTGATCAGGAGAACACCTCCGAACTTGAAGTCTTCACCACCGCTGCAGCGTAAGCCTGTGAGGAGTGTAAACTCTGTAACTGTAATTGTTGTATTCTGCAATTCAATTAGATTTTTCAGTTTAGGTTTTGTTTATGCCTTTGAGATTCAACCAATTATTCCCTTTCTCATTTTCTGCGGACGCATTATTTTCTATGCTTCTAAAGCAAGCTTATAATCTATTTTGAAACCAATGATTGTGGAAAGTTGCTTATAGTAGGCATTGTTATCAAGAAATGTGATGCTCAGTTATGATATTACAGCATCCTTATCCTATGTTCACTGGAAATTTTATTGTCTTGAATGATTTCGTTGTGGCTTTGATTAATATAATACATCCATATGTTGTGATGGTACACTCAATTACTGTAGATAGAGATGCTTGCTCTCTATCAAATCTCAGTAGACGATTGTTACTGATGATGGCAAGAGAAGCTTGCGCTCGAGGTATGCCCTTGAATTTTACTCTCTTATTCTCATGATTTCAGTACAATATGTAATGAAGTACTTGAAAGTTGAAAGTACTTAATCCATGAGTCATCAAAGCATTGCTCTGCATTTATTTTCTGATCGGGTCTGTTCAATGATCTAACTTTTGTAGAGGTTCTTTTATATAACTTTTCTAAATTTTTATTTTTAACTTATGTGTAAGTTAATTTATTTTTTTCTTATTTTTCTCTCTTGCAAACAAGGACTTATGGAGGAATTCATCTAAAGATACTAATGTTACTTTTGAAGTACAATAAGCTACTATGGATAAACAATAAATAAATTTAACCCGGGAGGAAACTTGTAATGGGATATAGACCACTGTTAGAAAAGCTGGTTGGACCATGTGGTTCGCTGTTAGGAGTCGCCTTTCCAACCACAATCACCTAGTTTCAAAACCTGCAAGCAGAGGGAGAACACATTATAAAAAGAAAAATACACTATCTCTTTATTTGGAAATTTCAATCTTGCGTATGATAATATATTCAGCGTAAATTATAAAATCGTAGTATGAAGGGTGTACTGTACATTCATTGATATGGATATACTTGGCTACTCATTAAACAACCATAAAGAAATACATTCATCAAGTTATTGAGTTAATTAGTCTATTACTGAACCTATGTACAGTCTGATAAAATACTACCATTGTTATGTAACTTGATTACTATTTGCCAGTGCCAGAAAATGGTCCATCATGTATTGTATGAGTCAATGAAATGTAATTCTAGATAAGGACCCGTAAGGAGAAAGGAACAACATGCTTTTTTTTGACAATTGTTGATGGGTGAAACGGGAACTCAAACAATGGGTTAATTGGCATAATTATTCCTATGTGGATGACTTTCTATCTATGTAAATTGTCTGCCAAAAATTGTCCTCGCTAATATGTGTATGCATTTGTTTGTCTATTAATAGAGGCTTTGAACCAAATGGTAACTATATACTGAACTTTAGGATCCTCGATCAGAAACAGAGCAAGATGCAGGCATATGGAATACCAAAACAAGTGGCTCAATACATGCAGGAACATCAGCTGACAAGGTTTCAACTGATAAGTACCAGATTGATGCTAACAACTACTAACAACTAACATTTCCGATAAAAAAAAAAAGTACTGGATTTATGTAGTGGTGGCTGCTAGTAATAAATTCGTGGAGCTTTTGGTTGGTACCATAAATGTTTTGCAAACAAAGTTGAGACGACCTATTAGTCTGCGATAGGAAGAAGCGGCATCATCATCAAGAGGTTGACCAACATGTTGAATACGAGAGAAGTGAGCCATGGTTGTGGGAGCAGGGGAGCAGTCTAACATCCCTGTCTCATGAAGGAGATCTAGGATATATTTTCGTTGACTCAAATGAGACCATTGTGATTTCGAGCCATTTCGAAACCTGGGAAATATGTGAGATCACGAAGGTTCTTAGATGCATAAGTGAGAGTGGAGGAGAGTAGTTCCAAGGACAAATTCCTCCTTATTTTTGGCACTTAGGACAGTTAGCATTGACCAACTTCAGGAGTGATAGTTGGATGCACCTATAACACAGGAGTAACAAGAGATATAGCTGGATTCTCATTTGGGTGCAGAAAATAAGAAAATCTGCATAGGACTAACGAGAGAACCCTTAAAAAAACTCTAATACCATTTTAGACCCCATAGTCTAACTTATGCACATATGATATGCATTCAACATTGAAAAATGTAAACAGATAAAGAAACATATGGTTCATGAATGCTGTTGAAGAGAGATATTATTAAAAAAAAAAAAGGAAGAAAAAGGGTTTTTGCATTACATTTCAACGTAAAAGATAGAAGATATATAGAGGCATGTAGAACATGATAAACCAAACAACGGTCATGGGCCCATAAAAGAGAAAGCTAGGGTCTCTAAGAGCCAACATCAAACACTTGTAAAACACTAAGCTAGGGAGAAGCGCTAAGCCATGTGAAAGCAACATTCAGTTACAGCTAAATTAATGCAAAAATCTGTCGGCTTCTCAACATAGTCTTATTCGGTTTCATCATCTCAACCTCTCTTCTCAACATACCATCCTTAATAGATGGTTTAATATGTTATGACATCTCCATAAATTATTTTGTTATATTTATAGTCTTTTATTTATTTATTTATTTTTATTTTATTTGATTGAGACGTTTATCTTGTCTACATAATTCACTGTCAATGTAATGGTTTTGCAATCTGAGAGGAAAAAAAAATCTTTTCTTTTGAGGATGCATTTACTATGAACGATATTGTTGCTTATGGTATTCGTTAGTGTATGTGATGTTCTATGTAGGTGAAATTTTTTCCTATGTTAACTGGTTAAACCATTTAAAAAATTAATCCCACATCTCTTTTTTAAATAAATTAGGATAATTCAAAAAATATTTTCATATTCAAATATATGCTGTGAAAAATTATATTCAAAAGATACATTATCGAATGTGTATTTTATAACTCATAATATCATTCAAATTGTATATACTCAGAATTAAATTAAAATAACATAACTTGTGCCCACCACCACCAGATGAGGTGCAGCGCTGAAGAAAGTTGCTATCTGTGAGTAGACTCATAGTTAGTTTCCAAATCCAGGAACCTAACAAATTGGTCTGACCTATCGTTTTGCAATGGGGTGAAGGATCGAGAAGCTGCCATTCCGCAGTGGGAGTAAAGTGATCAAGAAACTGTCGGATTCAAAGTGGGGTGTGTCAGATTGAGAGGTCGTCGGAAAGAGGAGAAGTGTCAGATCAAAAGACTGTCGAAAACAGGAGGACTGTCGTTTCAAAATAGGGGGTGTCGAATCAAGAACCTGATCAAGAAGTTATCAAGAACCTGTCGTTTCAAGAAATTGCCGTATCGCGACGTTGCTGGAATTGTGTGGGGCAAATTGCGGTTGATAGAACGAAGGCGCAGATAGGAGCAGTGCGATCAGATCATGCAGCAATACGCCAAAATTATGCTGAAATCAGCCAAGATTTGCAAGAAATCATAAGGATGTTGGGTGGTCGAGGCCACAACCAAGACAACAAACCTTGCGACCGGCGAGAGGAAGAAGAAGGGGAGAGAGGGGAAGAATGCCACACAGTGCAACGCAGCGGCAAGAAAAGGGTAGAACTTCCCACTTTCGAAGGGTTTGATCCATTTGGGTGGGTCTCGTATGTAGAGAAGTTCTTCGAGTTGCAAGGTGTGACAAAGGAGGAAAGGGTGCATCTAGCAACATTTAGTATGGAGGGGAGCGCTGGCTACTGGTTCAAAGCCTGGAAGGAGAAAACTAAGAATCGTTCTTGGGAAGGCTTGAAGGAGGCAGTGGTGGTGCGATTTGGAGAACGAAAAGGGGGCACAATTTTTGAAACGGGGTGGCCAATAAGCAATCAGGAACTGCGAAAGAATACGTCCCAGCATCAAACCATAGAGAATTGCTAGAAACGAACGGGAAAGGATTGCCCGAGCCGAACATGACAGAACGGTCGGAACCGAACGGGCTAGGACTTTTAAGCGGCCAACCCGAGAGGACTTCAAGAACCGAGAATGGGAAGGGTTTTGAAAATGGCAACGAAGAGGTTTTGTGTTTGAATGGCGTTGGCCTTCTCTAGTTTGAAGAGAAACTGGTCCATTGATGAAGACAGAAAGAAGCACTAAACGTGGCACGGGAGGTGCATCAAAACGTGGGTTTGTCGTTTGCCACGTCAAAGAAAAAGGTCGTCCATTTTAAAGATTAATAGTAATAGTTTTGAAACTATAAGAACTAAAAGTCATCAAAGTTTCGAGTAAGGACTAAATCCAAAATTATGTAATACTTAAGGGACGAAAAACATATTTAACCCAAAAATTTATATTTAATCACAAATGTCTCCAAACTACTCCTTTCAGACATAATCTTTACCTTTAATTTTGTTTCGTCTTCCCTTTTGGTTACTTTGTGCTAGTTTTCTTGAACAAATTATTGTCTTTAGGTTCCATTTGCGAGTTACGGACTCAATTTATTTGGAAAAAATGGGCTAGTGCGAGAAAATTGTGAAATTATTATTTGGGTCTTTCTTCCTGCACCCCATGTTTTCTTCCTGCACCCATAGCCTTGTGAAAATGACATAATTACCCTAGATTAAAAATATTGAAAACCCTAATATTTCTTCCTTCTTTTACGGCAGGCGGCACCTCAATTGCTTGTATGACATTTATTGCTTGTCTGAATAAAGGTGAATCATCTTCAATCACTTTAAACTATAATGCAAACACTCCATAGTAAATATATGCAAAACTTATAAGAAATGAATTAAGAAAATAATTAAAGATGTTCCAAAAGAAAATTTTGATAAGGTCAGATTATATGCCAAGATCTCTATGAAAATTTCCGATCTCCGATGAACATAAATAACAAAATCCAAAGAAAAAGTAAAGATATAATAAAATGAAACTAATTGATTTTCCTTTATAAACTTTATATTTTAATAATAAAATATTCGAATTCAATTTATAAAAAAATCCGTTCTCTTAATTATTTTAAAGGGCGGTTCATAATTATTCAAATAAGTAAAAAGAAAAAAAGAAAATTTCAATTTTTAGAAAGATTGAAAATAAATCAAAATAACAGAAGGTATAATTTTTTTATATTTATATTATTAATTAAAAATACATATTATAAATGTGACTTTTGAAACATTATAATAAGAATCATTAAACATACAAAACCAGTTAAAATTCTGCTTAGTGTAAAGCATGTGGTGTTTACTGTCATGACAGACAGTAATTTGAATAGAGTTTCATTTGAACATCACACTCAAGTCGTAGATCAATTTATATGTATCCAGAATAAAATTATTGAGGGTAACTCCTTTTCTTATTAAAAAAATCGTAACCGTCCATTTCAGTTACCAAATTATTTTAATAGGTAAGAAAAGTATATTTTGTTAAAAGGAAAGAAAAAGCTTAGCCATTAGCCCCTTCAGTCTCGTCACCGTTCACCAAGTGTGTGCTCTGTTATTCCTATTTTCTTTCCGTTTCTCTCGGTGTTCCGAACCGAACCCGCATGGATCCATTCGGCACGAACCGTCTCCCGAGCCGAAAGCCCTCCGCCTCAGAGCGCTACCTAGGCGTTCCGTCTCACGCGCCGCCGCACTCCCCGTTCGTCGCCACCAACGTTGAGCTCCAAGAGGACGACGTAGTTTTCTTTAACGGCGACTACCACACCGATTTAAACCACTACAACGCCTCCACTCCTTCCTCTTCCACGTCCTCCTCTGCGTCTGCCACTCCCAACCACCACCTCCTCCATCACCACCACAACCACAACCACCACCCTCACGGCATACTCGCCGCGCTCCCCGAGAACGAAACCTCCCACAGCCTCCGAAACGTTTCGCAGCACTTCCACAAGGCCTCAATCTCCTCCATATCCTCCGCTTCCTCTTCCTCCTCCTCCTCGCGCGTCATTCCCGCCATCCCGCGGCCTCCGCCCCCGGCGCAACCTTCCTCCTTCAAGTTCCACCAGTCCGCGCCGGTAAACGTCCCGATCTTGTCGGATAAGGCGCGGCGGAGGCAGTGCGAGTTCGATGATGACGACGAGGAGGATGAAGATGGGGAGATGGTGCCGCCGCACGAAATCGTGGCGAGGAACTCAGCGCAATCGCCGATTCTTGCTTATTCGGTAATGGAAGGGATAGGGAGAACGCTGAAAGGAAGGGACCTGCGTCAGGTTCGAAATGCTGTTTGGCGCCAAACAGGTTTCCTCGGTTGATTCATTCAATTCAAATTCTTCTATTAGTGTTTAATTTTAACTTATTGATTGAATTCTATTCTACTGAATCTGAATTTGTCCTGAACTAGCGAATTTCCCTGTCTATCGCAACTCCTAGGGTTCCCGTACTTCCTCTTTTCGTTTCGCTTTGTTTGCCTGAGAAAATGTGAATTATGCGCTTACCTACAGAATGGAAATAATTAACGATGGTGAAGAGTATAGAGAGAAAATGAATTTTAGTTTTTCTAAGAACGAGAGTGGAACCTCGGACCATCTTCTCATGGAACTGTTGAAGCTCTGGTATCATGTTGTGATCTGACTATTTTAAAAGTTGTAAGTAATTAAGTGAAGATTAGGGAATGATTTTATATTGACATCTACTTTCTAAAATGAGTTATGCAAAATTGGGCATTTAGATGTTGTGGAATGCAGATGTTTTATGGAGGTTATGCAAATGGAAATGCATCTATAAATGTGGTTTATTTCTCAGCTTTAAACACGTGCCTATGGAATTGGAAGCTCCAACTGGATCCTAAATCTAATGAATATTGTTGGTACGTTCAAGCTGTCATGCTCAGATTTGGTCTAGCTCCCTTTTTCAGGGTTAATGGTAAATGGATAATTTCTCTTTTAACCTGTCTTTCGAATTTCAACGTTTGGTAATCTAATAAAAAAACAGATTGGTCAGGGCATTGATTACCCAATGTTGTTTTGCCCCCCACAGTGAACAGTGAGATATATATCTGACAAATTCGGATATGGTGGCTCTGTTTGGTCTTGTTTATTGGGGACCTGATTTATTTCAGTGTTGATGATACTGATGTTTGTATTATCGTCAATAATTTTACAGACTAAAAACAAGTAGAGGTGGATGTATTGTTACTCTGGGTATGTAGGTTAACAACTATGAAGAAAACTTAATCTGTGCTTATGAATGAAAGAATGGAATGGAAATAGGGATGGCAATCAAACCCAAATTTGATGGGTATTAATATAAGTTTCTTGCAGTGGATCTGATCCTGTATAGATATTTACCAAGATTTTTGCATGTATTGATACAAGATTATAGGTGTTATTGTGCCTAAACTTGCGAAAACCTGCATAATTATTTATGATATTTTATGATTAGAAGATGAAAGGTTTTTAAGTACTTTTAGAAATGAATTATCATTGTATATATTTTCTTTTGTCGGTTTATTATTATTATTATTATTATTATTATTATTATTAATATTAGTTTTTTAAACACATGCATTATGTTATTTTGAAATATCATATTCAGGTTTAATTATTTGTAGCTGGTTTTGGGTTTGGGTATATGAACACTTAATGTTACAGATATAGTAGCAATGTCGATATGGAAACATTCTCTTGGGTTTGGGTACATGAAATACTTACTGTTACAGATATAGTAGCAATGTCGATATGGAAACATTCTCTTCACTACCAATCTATTATCGTCCTTAAATAGATGAGAAAAGATGGGGATGGTTTAGAGCCTTTGGACATACATTTTAACTTGTATATCTTTCTCTCTCTCTATTCCTATCTCACTTAAACGTAAAAGAATAACCTAAAGTCAGACAAATATGAGAAGAGTCTTGTTTTTCTGGCCATTATATGAAATTATGTTTGAAGATGTTCTTGAATACGTTCTATCTTCTGTAGTATGCTTCAGTGTGATTTCAGTGCGATAAAGTGTGAAACAGAAAGATACCATTTGCAATAGACATTATAATATTTATTATAATATTAGTAGCTTTATAATTATAATATGCTTCTAAAAGAGGACACAATTCTTCTGAAAGAGAAAGAATGGGCAACCCGATGGGTGAAGGATGAAAAGAGTTTTGAGTTTCTTGTTTCTCATAGTCCTCGAAAATATGAAACAGAAAAAGGGATGGTGGGGGCAAAGTGTGTAATTAATTAGAAGCTCAAAATAATATCAAAACAATTTTAACATAGTTTTTAATATAAATTTATCATTATTTTAATATGTCATTAATGTGGGATTGGATGTGTTGCGGTCATAGATGTGTTCCCCTAAGAATAGTTCTTTGATCTCATGCTTTTGTGAAAAGGAGGCCTAAAAACAAGAAAAAGAGCTGGGTTTTTTCTGTACGTTTTAAGTCCTGACTAGTTTATAGAGAAATTTATAATTGAGTGAAATTGTTTTGTTATTTCTTATAGATATGATTAGATTTTGCTATTTATTATAAATATAGGAAATTGTATGTTTCAAAACTGTTTTTGTGAGATTAATTATATGTTTAGTTTTTGGGAGATTAGGACAATAAGTATTATATGTTTAGTTTTTAGTATAATAAAACAATTACATATAAATTTTTTAATTAAGTTTGGATTCTTTTAACGGTTGAGATAATTAAATATGTTTGATTTTTAGCTTTTTTTTTTTATCAGTAATAATATTTGATATTTAGTAATTGTAAGTAATTAACTTTGAAGGGGGATTTTAATTCTTTATTTTTTATTTTATAAATTTAAAATTTTTAGTGGTTACTTCAATGTTAATTGGTTATTAATATTTTTTTTTTGTTAAAAGTAACATGTGTTAATTATTAGAAAAAGTAAATACATACTTAATTATATTGATTATTAATAAAGTTGAAATAAAATTAACAAAATTAAAGTTATTGTATTGATATTTTAGTTTTTTTTACTGTTTTGAAAATAAAATAAGTCAACAATTATTACATTAAATTTATTAGTTATCCTTACAAATATATTTTTAGATTATTTATCCTTATAAATATAGTTTGAGTTAGTGGTAGGTTTCAAATTCAGTGTAGTGGTTAAATATAATGTGTGCTGACAAAAACACTTTTATAATTGACTCATGTCATGGTCCATTGTTAAAAGATTTTATTAGTGTCTTTTGGGAGAAGCTCAAACAACGACTATAACTCTTGTGTCTATAATGATCTCACCGAAGTGAAGTGAAATTCAATCATATATAACTATATACTAGCACTAGTCACAATTGAAAAAGCTATGAAGTAAACTATTAATGAAAAACAAAAACTAAATTTGTAGAAGAGAATAAAGAAAATTAAATAATTTAACTGTTAAATTGGTTTATGTATGACATAGAAATTGATCTTTTGAGAGAATGATGGAAGATAAAATTTTCTGATTATTTTATAAGTTAGTTTTAGTTTATGAAGATAGTTAATTTTTTTCCTCCTTTTTTTCTCTTTTAGAATTATTTTTTGGAAATTGAATCTAACAGAAAGAGTTACTTTTTCAAAATTCGAGAAATTAAATTTCGAAGTCATGTTAATAGAAATATTTACGTTAAATTAGAATGGTTTAGGATAGATACGTTCAAAATCTTTTTGCAAGTTTTCTGAAGAATCTTGTTTACATTTTAATAATTGTTTACACTCAAATATTTTAAAATTTAAAATATTTTATTGTTCTTATGATATAGGGTCATATTTATTATTTATTTTTTAAAATGTGACAATATGGTCTAAATAACATATAAGCTTTAAACATAAAATGCTTCATGGAGAGACATTTCATTGTACAAATGCAATTTGAAAGAAAATTGCAGAAAAGAATATATAGTAAGTGCATTTTAATTTTTCTGTTCACTTTAGTAAGTCATTTTTATTATTTCTCCAAGATTCGTTTCCTTTAAATTGTAGGTTACACATTAAATATAAAAGTAATAATAAATATTTTTATTTTAATAAATACATAAATTTAAAACTAATATAGATATTAAATTTTAACTTACTAAAATAAATGGTATAATAGAAAATAGGAAAATAAAAGTGTTAAATAGAAACTGAAATCATTAGTTAGACGGTTTTTGATAAAATGGAAAACAAAAGAAAGTTAATTTGTTTTCTCATGTCTAGGTGTGTCTAGAATGAAAGGTAGAAAATAAACAAGTAAAATAAATATCTGGTTAATGAATGTTCTATGGTTAAAATATATTTAAAAATAATTAATAAAACTGGTAAAAATGCCTTGTTAAAGGGGGAAAAAAATCCAAAAAGACCTAATTATCATTCCGTAATTGAGAAAAGTAAAATATTTTTTTATAGTGTATTTGGACGAGATAACTTAAGAAAGTAATTTATTTATTTGATGATTTGAAATTTGTTAAAGTAAAATCAGTTGTTTGAAAAAGTAAAATAAAATTCAAATTTAAAAATTTTAAGAAGATATTTTAAATAAATAATAATAAAATTTAAAATTCACCCAAAAGAAAATATAAATTCTACAATTCTCTCTTTATATATACATTTTTTTCCACTTTTATCAGTTTTTTAAATTAAAATAATTATATTACTAATTTTATCTTTTCAGTAACCGTTTTTTTTTAAATTTACTTATTTTCTATTTAATATTTTTAAACTAAAATAATAATTTACAATAAAATTGTGAAATTATTTACATTTATTTTTATATTGATAATAAATAATAATTTTATAAAAAAAAGTAAGTCTATTAAATATTATTTAAATATTTAGATTAAACTAATATTTTTGGTAAAATTTAAAATATATTTTCTTAAAAAATAAATTCAATTATTTTATCTAAGTAAAAAAATACAAAATATTTTAATCATGCTATCTAAATGAAATATTTTTAAAAAAATAGTTCTAAATAATTCAAACACATTATTAAGAAAACTTCCATTTCATATAGAAAATGATACTTTTTAAATTTACTTATACACGTGATTATGTAATTATGATTACCTAACAAAACAAAACTGTTTAATTATATTAATAATGAAAAACACAACCAAAATCATCTTATCATTATAGGGATAGCAACGCGCTAGTTCCATCCTATCCTATTTACTTTTGCATTTCTCACATTTGGTCCGTAAAAAGTGGTTAGATTAGTCTGTCGTGTATAAGAAATATAGGTTAATCTTTTTGTTTAATTTGCAGGTTCACAAGGCGGTGTGATGCATGCATAATATTTTTAATAACTTTATTTTTATTTAATAAAAATAATAATTTATGTCAGTTTATTTTTTAAATTAAGTAATATTTATAATTTTAAGCCCATCCATCTTAAGGAGGCATGCAAACTAAAATACTACACCATCCTACACATTTTTTTTGGGTCGCTTCACGTCATATAGTACATTGTCACTCCTATGTGTTAAATGAATGACATCTTTAATAACGATTCACTTAATTACTGATTTTGTCTTAATTTTAGTTTATTAGATCTCCACTTTTGTTTTTATTTCTATCAAAGTTTCTATTTTGGAAAAATTAACTTAATTAGGTCATTATAGTAACACCTTTATCAACATAGTAACACCTGGAACATCTCAAGTAGCATGGTCATCATCATAGATACACCACCATGATTATTCCAGTCATGAGCAACACCACGAGCATCACCGTATCATAACACTATAGTGATAAGAGTTTGTCTCACTTTTGTACCCTACCTCACCGTTTGTAGCCGCTCCTACAACCTGATATGTAGATTCCTCATACAGATTCTCTCGAGTAATCCTGCAATCTAGCTAAGGAACATGTAATCATGTCACACAAGAACAAGGGAGACACCTTCACCCCACATAAGAAAGGTTCAATACCCAAACAACCCTTACAATGCACACAAGGCAAAAGGAAACACCTATCTGCAGATAGCACTGTGATTTACTAGATGCAACAAGTAGACTAATCCTCCACTCTCATGCTTATCAATCACATACTCAGGTACATCCTAACAATCACTCATGCTTCAATCTTTACCACTCAAAACTGACCCTAAACACATTCTCTGATTGTCATCACGTTCCACATCTCCTCAAGTTTGGCCCACGTCCATTCTTCATCAAATTCACCATTTTTCACAAAAAATGCACTGTGATAATCGATTATATAAGTGAGACTTATCCAGAAACATCACGCAGAAAGGGAGAATCAATTATCATCCCAAATAATCGATTATTCCCGCAATCATTCTCAACATCAATGCACAAATAATCGATTATAACTAATGGTAATCAATTATTGTCGAATCGAAACAATTCATGGACATGATTCAAGCATTAAAACACACATACATCAACCTTAGATCACGTGGAAGCATACTTAACACATTATACATGCGTTCAAGCATCACATACACATGCAAACATACTCAAACACATATAATAATCACTTGAATAATCCAAATCCAGTCACTGACATGTTATACCCCCAATAAACCCAATTATACTACATATGATTATTATCACACCCTTACAACATATATTTGCATGGAAACTCCCTAAGCATCATAGCTTTGTTCTCCCTTAGCATGAACTTTTCTATTGGGATAACTCAACTAAACATACATAATACTTTCATAGAGAAAATTCATCACAAATATTACCTAAAACCTATTCTTATGCACACACAATCCTTGCCTACAATTGTAACAGATAATCATAATCATAATCATATAAACATATATCAAACAAATATTTTCATGCAAGTAAATCAAGGATGCATAGCATACACCAATTGTAAGTTTCCCCATGCCTCGGCCAAACTAGGACTTTATCTATACTTCAAAAACATCACAAATCCTCCCTTGCACGAAGTTTTTTGTAGTTCTTTCTCTTTTCTCCAAGAAAATATCTTTTCTCCCCCTTATCTCTCTCAATTTCGTTTTTAGAATTAGGGTATGCTGACCCTTTTTTACTCCTCTCCTTTTTATATTCTTCTATTCTATTTCTATCATTTTTATTTGAAATAAAATCTCCCACTTTATCTCTAAAACCACTAAGATTTTTTCTTTTATTCTCTCTTAACTACTATTTAAAATATCACCAACCACAAAATCTTTTTAAAATTCATGTAATCTTTAATTTCATATTTAATTTTATTCTTTTACTTTCTACACCCCGTTATATTTATTTCTACACCATTTAATAAAGGTAAAAGATTCTTTTGTCATTGGGTCCAAAAATACAAATTAAAACAAACGTATACCTTAACTCTTTTTTTCTTTAGAATTGAACTCGTACTCATTCAATCCTAAGTCATCTTTCTATCAACAAGTCAATCTATCATATTAATAATATCACACACACAAATCATCAAATTAATAAAATATCAATCATGTATTGCATATTAATAACATTAAATAATTAACATAATTATGTTTTAACTAATATATACACTCACAAAACCTTATTAAACATATCAACTCTAAAAAAACATAATCAAATATTAAAAAACAATTACTTCTAAAATTCCTTATTTTCCAAGTCCCCAATAATAGTGTCACATAACTCACACACAACTTATAGAAATAAAAAAAAAAATTGACACGTGAAATATCTTTAATATTATACAATACTAATGAAAAAAAGAAAACTTAATTTAGTCCACTTTTCAAAAACTAAAATTAATTAAAATAAAAAACATAAGTGGAGATTACTTTTACTTTTAAATAAAAATTATAATGAAAGAAGTAATAAATCTTGTTTTTAGGATTATGTAGTGAGGTTTCAAATTTGTAAGATGATCATGACATCCACGTCACCCCTCCTTCAATAAATAAATAAATAAATAAATATATATATATATATATATATATATATATATATATTTATTTATTTATTTATTTATTGTTACTTCATTATTGGGCATTTACACCCAAGGAAGACTAATACAGAGAGGTAGATTATGGTACCTGCATTATTGCATCCTCTGCATGATAGACTTATTTTTACCCATTAATGCAGTGCATATAGCATTTCTCAACCCCACCACACATCCAAAAGTAATTTATATTAATTCATGTTGCCCCTTAGACGTCTGTTTCGTGAAAATCCGACGTCTACCAATGCGCAGTGGCATTATTGTAAATAAATTAGAAAACTAGACGTCAGTTTCGATGTCAGGCAACGTCTATGACATCATAGACGTCGGACCTCCCACAAACTGACGTCCAATTGCCCGAGGTATGTGATAAGACAGTCCATTGACGTCGACGTTTTTAGGGGACTGACGTCTACTACGTTGCAATTAATGCTATACAAAAATCCCAAGAGCTTAGACGTCGGCTGGAAAGGGCACCGACGTCTACATCACTGACAGGAAAATCAAACGTCAACCGGTTCAGCTTTAGACGTCGAATAGACGTCGGATCCCGTGAAAAAGCAACGTCGATTGGGCTACAATTAATGTTGTTCACCTAATACCCCAGACAATTAGACGTCACGTAGTCAAACGCCGACGTCTAAGGCCTGTTTGGAAGGCGGGAAGACAAAAATTCTTCAATGTAGACATCAATTCTGAGGGGCACCAACGTCTACGTTCCTTTATTTTCACCAAATTCGAGGGTTGTAGACATCGACTCTTAGGGGCACCGACGTTAACTTCCCTGACAAGAAACCAAAACGTCAATCTTTTCAGCTTCCTAGACGTCGGTTTCTGGAGCAACCGACTCCCCATTTCATTTTAAATAGACCGCAGACTCTTCTCAAAATTTAGTTTCAATCGCGTCTTCATCTCTTCTCCTTTTTCTCTGCTTCTCCTCTATTGTTTATCTCTTGCTGCATTGCGTTGTCGTTTCTCATAACGTCATTGTCTTCGTCCTCTCCTTTTTCTCTCTTGCATCCTAGGTTCGTGGTTTTTTTTTATGCTACCCGTTTAAACTTTCTTTAGTTTTTTATTGATTATCTTGTCGTTGAACTGATTAAAATTTTCTTTCTTTGTGTTGTGTTTTAGTGCAGTTTTGATCCTTTCTTTGGGTAACATAGTGCAACATTCTTCCCTTGTTGGTTTCCTCGCAAGAAGAGTGGCAATCTTTTGAGTTCTCTAGTTCTTCCGACCCAAAATGGAACCTGGGTCCTTGTCTACTTCTCGACACCGTAATTTTTTTCTGTTGCGGTTGATTAATGGGAAGTAGCCATGGACCCAGATTCAGTTTTGGGTTGAAAGGACTAGAGGATTCAAAAGACGCAAGTTTTTTTTGTGAGGAAACTAGCGAGAGAAGAATGTTACGCAATGCTACCGAAAGCCTGGATTAAAACTGCACTAAAACACAAAATTGTTGTTAGACGTCGGTTAAAGCCATGTCCGACGTCTATAACAACATAATCTTCGGTTAGTGTCATTTTAAACCTCTTTATATATTCATGTCGACGTCAGTTTAATCATAGGAGGACGTCTATACAGAGTAATTAGACGTTGGTGTGTGTTTAAGCAGACGTCTATAGAGACGTCGATGGATATCTGTAACCAACGTTGAGTTGGACGTCGGTTCTGAGGAATTCCGACGTCCCATAGACATCACCCGTTTAGACGTTGGATGTGAAAGTGACGTTAAAAGCCCAAATTAACCGACGTTAAATAGCATTTTTACACTAGTGTGTACTCATTGTTCAAACTTTACAATTTGGATGAAAATGGAAAAAGAATAATACAGAAAGATTGAGAATGAAGTTTCATTTTTATTTTAAGATACTTATAAATCCTTTAATTTTAATTGTAAAAAATTATAAACTTAGGAATGTGTTATTTATGTATTATTGACTTCTAAGGTGATATAATATTCTTCAACGCATCTCTTTGTATTAAAATATAAATATATATATATATATATATATATATATATATATATATATATATATATATATATATATAACATTCATTAAATATGTTAAGATATATTTTATTAGTCAATTTATTAAAATGATTTAATTAATTAATTTATGATTAAATGTCATTTACCGTATAAAGATTATAAATAGTTTTTATTTTGTTGAAGGAGTAAATTATAAATATTAAAATTTAAGAAAAAAATAACAAAGGTTACATTAGTCATGGTCTCCATCTATAAACATGTATATTTTTTTTTTTTTCTTTCCCCATCAAGAGAAAATCAAGATGGAACACAATATGCTCTACAGTCGGAAGATTAGATACTAGTTAATCTACCTTGTTCTCAATTACCAATCCAAGTACATTTTCATTTATTGTTAAGGGAATTGAAAATTACTTTATCAATGAAAGATTTTATTGCTCATTAATAAATGGTTTGTTTTGGTTTTATAATCTAACAATTGCTATCAAAACATGTTAGTTTTATGATTAATTGTTTTGCTCTTAATTACATGAACCCTGATATAGTTTTCCTAATTTTACAAGAAATCCTAATTTTGAAATTTAGGATTTTTTGTTTAATTGGTTATTAGAGCTGTCGGTTTCTTTTTAAGCCTCGAGGCTAACCCTAGCCCAATTTATATTTAGCTCTGTTTTTGTTGACCTATACCTTGGCGGCTTTTTTAAAGCTCCTGGCCCCAAAACCCATCAGATGGGTTGTGAATGAAGTAGGGTCGAATTAACCCCCTAGCCCTAATTTTCTTCTGAAAACCACTTTACTAAGCACTTCACGGCCTTCCCCTCACTCTCGTCGCCCCTCCCTCCACCTCCTCCCGCAGTCTCCCCCGCTATGTTGGACCCTGGAGGAAACCTTCGCCCTCATCGACGCCTACCGCGACAAGTGGTACTCCCTCGGATGCACCAACCTTAAAGCCACCCACTGGCAAGAGGTCGCTGATGTCGTCACTGTCTAGTGCCCCAACGCTTTTGCCACTATCAAAATCTCCATACTTTTGTCATGTGCACTGCATGCATTGGATTTATTCTTGGATATTACATAAGCATGATTTAGTGAAACAGTTTAAAAGGAAGATTAAATAAGCATGTTAAAATAACGTACAACTTTAGCTTAGTCTTGTATTTCTATTTTTATTCAAAAGCAAGTCCTAATGTTCTTCATTACTTCACAGGAAAATTATTATATATTCCTGTCATATAATTGTTAAATATATAAGTGTTTGGTTATTTGTGTTACATTTGTTGCATCTTATAATATATGTCTAGTTGTTTCTCAAATTGTTCATAGTCAAGGTCCACTGTTGGTCATATTTTGTTGTGTCTCATTTATTGAGTTTTGAATTGTATATTCTCAAGAGTAATGTGTAATATCAACATATGATTCTGTTATTGTTTATTCATTAATTTTTGAATCAGTTAATGTTATCTTGTATTTTGTCTGTTACCGGTGTGAAGTATAATAATGTTGGTTTAGTTTATTTTTGTTTGCAGGTTATTCTTTACAAGCATTCTGATACTCAGACAACATTAGTTGATGATATCAATTATTCTGCTATGACGAAGAGATTGATCTATATTCACCATGTAAGGTCTCATACACACGACATCAACTGTTGTTGTACCGATAAGTCCTGAAGGTCTATATATTTTGTTATTTATTCTTCATGTATTTATTAGCTTGTTTGGATGAGCTTGTTAAGTTTTTTGTTCTAATGAGAAAAATTAAAGTTGTTTTTATTCTATTTTCTTAATGTGAATCTTTCAATACAACCAGAAGTTCTTTTGAATACCAAAAACAAGTTTTTATGTTGTTGAAAAGTTTATCAATAAGCAGTATCTTTAGCTTTTGTTTATATTTTTCCATTGTTTGTTACTTATTTGTGCTTTTTTGTGTAGGTGACATTAACCCCGAAATTAACCTAGAGAAAAGGATTAAAAGCAGTTGAGGTGAAAGGAAGCTTGATGATTTAGTTACCATAAGTAGGCTCATTTAGGGGTTCCCATGCTTATATCAGTAGGGGATGACACAAAACTTTTTGCCTACCCAATCAAAGAATTCACCCAGTTCCCTCTTCATCAAAGCACATAAATGTTCATTTGCTACCGCTTAAAAATGGTTCCACCCCTGGGGCCCTTACGAAGACCGAAATAGTGGGTCAAGTCAAGAGTAAGGCATCTCCCAAGATAATTTGCAACACCACTTCTAATTTGCAGCACATTAAATTTGGTAAAAAAGAATAAATTTGGTAAAAAAAGAAGGCACATGGGATGGTCCTGACCCATAGGGTTTTGGGGGATTTAGCCTTGTGGGCTTTTTTAATAAAGGGCTTTTTTGGCCCCAACCTATGTGGGTTAGGTCCAAGTCCTATGATGGGGGCTTATTTGCTAGGTCTATTGATTATGACTTACATATGAAATCCATTTTGACTCATAAGGATTGAATTATAAATCCATGCATGATAATAAGGTTTGAGAACTTGTTTCATTAGTAAAAGATATGAAATTCATTGATAATAAGTGAATGATTAAGATCAAGAGGGATTCGTAATTAGGAAATGTATAAGGTTTATCTTGTAACAAAAGACTAAAATCAAAAGGAAAGGATTGTTATTTTAAAGAGACTTTCTCTTCATTTATAGACTAAAATAGACATATTTGTGATTTATGTCGAGACGTAAAATTTTTATTATGATATTAAATATTAACAATAATTTTGTCTTACGGATTTATTTTTTGTATCATTTAAAAAAGTTTTTTTATCAATAAAGACATTTTATATATATATAAACTCATGTTCATCTTTTCTTTTATTCTATTCAACGTGAGACTTTGTTTATGTATTAATATATTAACGTAAATTTATCTTACAATGATTAAGGTGGAAATTTGTAATACTAAGCGTAATTTTTAAAAAGGTAAAATAATGTTAAAATTCCACCAAATAATTATTTGTATTTTTTAAATTATTTTATTATGATTAAAAATATGTGACAATGTTTAATTGAAGAGACCCGTATCGAAAGGAGATATTTGGAGTGGAAGCATAAATGCGAAAATAGTAAAATTAAAATATGGTGCTTGTTGAAGCTATGCTTATTTCACAGTGTTTCCATGAGTGGAAGATTGAAGCTGATCCACAGATGCAAAGTAGCATTTAAAGTGAATTTAATAGCGTGTCAGAAGTAGGAGTAAAGGTGAACACAAAGGTTATTATTTTCTTTAAAATATTTGCATTCATTTTGAAAAATCTTTGTCATTGCTATCTACTTTCCACTGCATCACCTAGCTTCTTTAATATTCTCATCTAATTCATCTCATTCAACCCAAATTTTCAAACCAACATTGAAAACTCTCTCTCACTTCTACCTTCAAAATCTTTGACGATGCAATATAAGTAAAATACACAAAATTATTATATTAGTTAAAAACAAAATAAATTTTATAAAGTTAAATTAGAATTAATTTTTCTTCTCTAAAATGATCACATTATAATGAGATTTATTATTTGTTATACTATTTTGTTATTTGGAATTTATTTTCAGACTACTATTCATATTTAATATTTAGTTCTATATTTTTTTTTAAAAAAAATCCTTTCAATATTATATACACCACTTGACAATTTATTTTTAGAAGTGTTTTTATCATTAAAAAATTTAATTTTATATTGTAAAAAAAGAAATAAAAGATGTAAAGTGTATATAAAAATTTATTGTATGATAAAATAATAACATTTAATTATCTTATAAGTAAATTTTGGGAAGACAAGTTAAATTTATAAATCTATCTATTTTAATCCAAAGTTTACACGAATGACATCATTAAAGATATTTTTCGTTTTAAAAACTGAAATTTTGTCACAACATTTTCTAATAGAATGATAGAAAGATAAAAGAAAATGTATTTAAAGTGTCTTAGACTTTCATTCTTATTGTTTTTCTTTCTTTTGGAGGTTTATGTTACAGTTGACAAATCTCTGTAACCCAGAAAATTCTACGCTGCATGAATTTTCAAAGAGTAAGCTAAAGGACTATGTGCTAGCTAGATGCTAGCTGTTTAAAACAGTCATTGACTTTGTTGCACAGACTTTATTCATTCATGCCACATACCATGTTATGACCGAACACAATACGATGTCATGAAAGTGTTTTTCAACACAAAAAGTTAGTTTGTGGAAATTTTTTTAATATTTTTATTTGTTTAATTTTACTTATTTTCTTGCATGAATGATGATCAGCGTATTTGTTGCCCTCAAAGAATTAGTCAAAACATATCAAAGAAGATAAGTTTCACAACAAATAGAGATATAGCTGGACCACATTTGGGCGACACGTATTTTATTATTGACAAATAATACAGCGGAAGATAAAATAATCAAAGATATCTTATTAAAAAAATTGATAAAACTGTTTATGAGCAACTGACTGAATATAAAGGTAAATTTGTTTTTATATTATTGGACTTGAATCAGATTAGGTTCATGAGACAACTTATAAATATAAGGCCAAGACTAAAAATCAGGTATCCTTTACTCACACTCCATTACATCCTACTAACGTTTCATCAGAACTCAAACATACAATTGTGATAGTGTTTCGATCGCATAAAATATCAACGGAAACAATTATTAAATTAAAAATTTTGCTTTAAAACTAAAATGTTGAGAACAAGTTTTTAACTTAATCCTATAAATTTTAAAATCGTGCTTAATTTTTAAGCAACTTCGTTATAGTTGTTTAGACTATCTTACATCATTTGCTCTAATTCTATAAACATTACTCGTGAAAATCTATGTAAACTCACAATTATAAATGGGCCAAAACTTTACCTAGTACAAGCTGAAGGGATAAATTAATGTGAACAACTAATGTTCCGTGACTCTATACCTAACTTTAACATATATATTATCCTTAACGGTTAACCATATTTTCATAAAAAAAACTTGAAAAAACAAAAAACCTTTTTATTATTTTAATATGTTTTGGTATGGTTTTTATGTTTTCAATTCTTTAATTAATTTTCTATAAATGATAATAAAAAATAATTAATCTTATTTGAAAGAATGATATTCTTGACCTCTCACTAACATTAATCATTAAATTACTTTTATTCGTAAATAATTGAAAAAGAACATGAATATTTAATAGAACAAAACATCCCTTTTTTATATATAGGTAACTCAGTAAAAAGATTTCCTTACGGAGTGAGAATTCAATCTTTTTTTATATTTATTTATTTTTAAATTTTAATGAATAAAATGTAGCAAAGTTTTAAATAAAAACAAATTGTAATTTAACATCTATATTTAAATTTCAAAAATAAAAATATATTTAATTTTTATTTATTTATCCTTCTCCTTCCTATCCTATCATATAATCTATAAATTTGTCATTTTTATTTTGGCTCTAAGTATATATATATATATATATATATATATATATATATATATATATATATATATATATATATATATATATATATATATATATTTGTAGTTCCATTCCAGTGCACAGTATAAGTACTATAGGTGTTGTCATATGTTGATAACCTCTAGGAAAGGTATCTTTACTACACTCTGTTGACACCAACTACTAATATCAGCAAAGGACCCCTTACATTTAATGTTTCTTGTATTTATAACCTTCAAACTTATCACTTTCTCTTCACTTTTTCTTTCCCTTTCTTCCTTATATTTTGTCACCTTCTTCCTCTTCCCATAATGGCCACTCTTCAACTTATTACAGTTCTTCTCCTTCTGTTTGCCCTAGCTAAAATTCAACCCTCAACATCCCAAACACTACAGGGCAAAGTTTCCTGCGTTGACTGCACTCTTAACTATCACTTATCTGGTTTGCCAACTTTTCTTCTATCATCTTCCTTTAGTTTAATCTAAACAAATCTTCATTATATCCATTGCTCTATTTCTTGGTCAAATACCACGTTTATGTTTTCTTTTCTCTACTCTTAAGTACTAGGTGATGATTTTTTTCTCAATCATGTTGTACTAATATATTATTTATACGTGAGTATGAGATATTAGTATTTTGTTAACGAGAAAGTTCAACTCACAATTTCTTCTATCATTTTTTATGAATTTATTAAATCCAACAAATTAATCCTATAATTCTTTAGTTTATAACTTCTTTTCACCATTTCTTTTAATTTTATTTTTAAGTACCTTATAACTCCCTTATACTAGTATATTATCGTAAAAAGTATTATCTTAACTATTAATATAAAGTCAATTTACAGTATAGATTAATCTCACATTATAAATAAATTTTGTAAAATTAAATTACACTTTAATTTTATTTAATCATTGCAAACAAAATATATGTAAAGGATGTTAAAAATCTTAAGTCCCCTAAAAATAATATTAATTATATATAAATAAATGTGTGTAAATTTATTTTATAAAATTGAATTAGGTATAAAACTCGCTAAAACATATCAGTCTTTTACTACAAAGAGAAAATTATAGCCCATTTGAGTTATTTGGCTTAATGTTGTATATGGTTGTTTGTTGTTTCAGATGTTAGGGTTTCAGTGAAGTGTGATGGTGTGAAAAAACTGGTTGTGGCTACTACAGAAAATGATGGCTCCTTCAAAGCTAACCTTCCATCAGACAAAAAGAATTGCTTTGCAAAAGTCCTTGGTGGACCAGTTCAGCTTTATGCCTCAGGGAAGGACCAGATATCCCAGATTATCAAGGGCAAAGGCTATAACAGCTACACCATCTCTACCCCTCTTAGTTTCAGAACATCATGCCCCCCAACAACAAACTGCAAGAGTGGAAAACAGGTTGGTTCATCCAAAACTGTGGATCTTCCTCTCCCCCCAGAGTGGGGTTTGGCACCAAGTAGCTACTATGTTCCTTTCTTCCCTATCATTGGAATACCTTGAAGAATTCAGGTCATTTAAAGTCACTTTATTGTAACATATGATTATAGATGTCATATCATATGTAGTGTGAAAGATATTATGCCACAAATAGTTGTGGTATATATATGCAGTGTAGTATATAGTTTGTGAGGAAAGTTAGTTAATTTCCTGGCATGAAAGCAGATTAATACTGTATTGCTTTTGTCAACTTATGTTACCTTTTTATATATATGTATTTTGGTAATCATAAAACTGTTTTCAGGTTTTTATTTTTCACCTATATTCTCTTATACAGATGTATTTTAGTGCTTATAAATGTGTCAAACTGTAACATTATAGTTCTTTTGTAATTTTTCTTCACTGCTATCTGTTAAGGAAAGTGTATTTTGATGTCTAAATCTGTTGCTGTTGATACGAAATATCTAATGAAGTGATTATGATGATGAAAGGCGTCACAGATATCATCTTTTTCAAAAGAAAGTAAAATAGTGAAGTGAAAATATGAATTTATGACCTGCATATTGTTTGGTTTCTGACACAGCCAGCAGGGCCAGACTATAAATGGAAATATGTGTGAGATGTGTAAATGGGACCACCAACAATAATTAAATTTTAAAATTACAAAGAAGCTCATAAAATAAATTTACTATTTTCTTTCATACATTTTTTCAAATTTGAAATTGGAATAGTAATGTAATGTCACTGTGAATTAATAACCACACAATTTAATTCTTTAAGCTTTCTATTAAAAATGACCAATCATTCTTCAAAGTATTTTCAAACTTGAGATCAGAATAAATTTCATATTGTGTTTAAAATCTTAGAAAATAATATTTATTTATTTATTCAAATTATTAAACTTATTTATGTTAATCTAGTTTAAAATTTTACATTTTTTTAAACAATTTCCTCAGTCATTTTTTTCGTCATTAGAGTGCTTATTCATTAAAGTATATTTTGAATATGTTTTCTTAATTATTTTTCAATTCCAGATGCCGAGTGTTTGACCTTTAATTCATATTCATTATGAGGTAACCGTAGGTGCACATTCCTTTTCATGAATCCCGCTTTTATTAGAACGCATTAATTTGTCCATCTAAAATATTAAATGATATTTTATGTAAATTTTTGGATGGAAAACAAATATATGATTCAAAAGTAGGTCAAAATTTGAATATTGACAAAATTAATAATGTTTTACTATATATTATAATACTGCAACTTAATATAAAGAGTTTGTGAAATTCTTGAGAGAAGAAAAATTGAGTTCGTATGATATGCACCTTTTACATTTAATTTGAAAATTCTTGATTTTATTCGCAAAGTAATTTATTAAATAATTTGATTTATTTATAAGTAAGATAATTATTTAAACAAATATTTTTTTATTTAAGAAAATATAATATATAAAAATTAAAATTTGATAATTATTAACTGTATATTTTATATATTACATAGTAAATTTAAGAATTAAAAATATCACATTAATTCTTATCAATTCTAATTTTTTTAAGTTTCGATATTATTTTTTTCATCAACTTAAAATTTTTAAATTATCATATAATAACATATGTGATATTTTATATACCACATAGTAAAGTCTATTTTATCATCCATTACAAAATTCATCTGTTTTCTCATCACAGATCAAATTCGTTAAAAAAGAATTGTCGGGTATACTTTGCTGTCACGTTTGCCTACTCTCTTTAGTGAGGAAAATTTGACTAAAGAAATATAGAAACTAATGGTCAAATCTTTATCATTTGTTTATACAAAAACCACTTATTTGAAAGGTGTAAAATTTGTAAATTTCTACATACTACGTACTTTAATCATTTTCCGACGTTACATCATTACTTAGTCATAGATACGTTACTACATTATGTATTAGGCAAAGGGAAACGCGGAATCAAATAGTAGAAGCGATTGTGTGTGTTTTGTTAATACAAAAACATAATTTTTTTTTATTAATTACTACATTTTAGTTTGGTTAAGTTTGAAATAATCGGTTTTAAGGAAATCATTTGTATCTGATTATAAAACGAATTATGAAAGGAATCACGTTACACTATAATATACTTTTAAGAATTTTCGAGCTTTCTAAATATACTTTTAACAAAGTTGCAATTCAATTGAGAAGTTATAACTATTGTTGATGTGAAATGTGAGACTCATGGAAAAAAATATTTATATGAGAAAAAATAAATAAAAAATAATAATATATTTTAAATTTTATTATCATGTTAAATATTGTTAAGTTTTGTGTTGAATGACGAGGTTTAATCTTAGTTATGATTTTTTTTTTATTACTTTAGTAATTAGTGAACGTGGAGAACAACATTAATGCTATAAAAATGGTAAATAAATAAAAAAGATATGATAGTTCACATGGTAGTTATATGGTGGAGTTGGTAAAGAAAGTAGTGAGAAAAGGTAAAGAGGTTAACATTTCTCTTTCTATTTCTCTACGAATTTGACATGTTGAAGAATTTGATGTTGTTAATGTTTTCTTTTATTAAAAGTAAATTCTTTTAAGAATATGAAAAACATAGAAAAGATATTGTAGTGGAGGAAGGTCGGCTGAGTCGGCCGGATCAAGAGCGCTGGAGGATGCCGGTCGGCCGGATTATAAAAGTCACAAGGGGCAAAGGTGGCCTAATACCGAGCGGTATGGATCAAGTG
>NC_028352.1:9244266-9259311 GCF_000741045.1 Vigna radiata var. radiata | reverse complement strand
TTAACTGATCCACTGACTTGGGCGTCGGAGTGTTCTTATTGCAGGGCCTCCCGGGTGATTCGCAAAGGCATCTGAAAGACGACCGGGTCGAGCGAACGGGACAGGGTCGGAAAGTTGGTTCGGTCTCGGGCTCTAATACCAAAACAGATATCTAATTAAAGTTCTACCACATGAACTTCAAAAAGGAGGACTTGAAGTAGAATCTGGAGAACAAGCAAGCAATACATCTCGTATTTGAACGAGCTCAAGAAAGAGCTCAAGGAGAATCTGGAGAAGAGAAGGGGTTTGGACAACAACATGGAGAAGATATCCACATTAATGTTCCATCACATGAAATTCAAAGAAGAGGACCTGAAGTTCCAATAGAAGCACTTGAAGTGCAAAGAGAAGCACCTGTAATAGATACACAACTTCCTCTTCATGTTTATTTAAGACAGATATCTTATAGGATTTTCCTTGCAACATATACATTTTTCCTTTTTACATTTATGACAAATATTGCTATTGACTCTCTAATTAAACGAGCTTCGGTTAATTTTTTTATCGGGGCTCTATTTATACCGATAGATGAAAGTCTCATTTACAAGTTTTTGAAAGATGGGAGATAGAATAAAAAGATTTACAATAGTAATCATAGTATCAACAATGTGGTATCTTGTGGTGTGCATTCACGATTTGGCTTCATGGTTGTATTCCTGAACATGCCGTTAGAATCCCAATCATGAGCAGTGTTAGCGTTTTTGTTATGATAGCTATCGCAAATATTGAAAGTATTCTTAAACCTATGGGAGCTAGTTATTATATTAATAAAAGTTTTTCATGCTTTCTTAAAAATATTAGGTTTAAATATGCTATATTTAAAGATTTTGTGGTTTCTTAAATAGATTCGGTAGTTAGATTATATTTTAATGCTAATGTTGTGGAATGCTGATGTTTAAGGAGGTTATACAAATGGAATAATGGAATATGTAATCTTTGACATACTATGACTTCTAGAATGATTTAATGCATTTATCTTCTTGGAATTTGGAAATATGGTGAAGAAAATAATCCTTCATCGAATTTTGAAATGATGTAATACAAAAAAAATGGGGTGTAAGTTATTTTGAACTGTGGAGAACAATTATGAAATTTTAAAAAAAAAGTTGGAAACACAGAATGAAACGATTGAAGATGTAGGATGAAACATTCATACTCTTACTATCTCCCTTACGTAAATAACAAATAAAGTAAACATCCCACGCACAATCCAGGAAAATGATATTTTAACATTATTTTGACACTGCACACGTGGCAAAATATGGTTGGACGATTTCAAATTAAAAAAACAAACTTTGGTTTTTCTCTTCCAAATATATCCCTGCCTCAATTTTTTTAATTTGAAATCGTCCAATCATACAAAAAATAATGTTAAAATATCATTTTTCCCTTAAAATAACCTCCTACATTAATCTTTCTCATATGTCAAAAATTCATCTTCTTTCCCTCCTTTTAATACATAAAGCACACTATTTCCACGACTTTGTAAGACTACCCCATATTCCCTCCTCCTCTCTCAACCCCAAAACAGACCTCGTTTTCTCACTTATTCGTCCAACCTTCTCTCCTTCATTTTCAACCACCCATTTCTTATCTTCCTTACTTTCTCATTCCAACCCATCGTCCTTCTCTTTCTTCTTTCACAAAACACAAAAAAATGTAAAGTTACAGAATTTTTTTAAAAATTATACGTTTAGATTTAAAACCATAACATTTATTATTATTATTACATAATAAAAACGTAAGAGTTCTCAATAGTAATTATTGGATTACAAACCCAATCTTAAAAATAATTTAAAATTACAAACCACAAGATTTATAATTTAAAATACATATTTAAAAGTTTCAAAAACTATTTCTCAATGCATCCTCACACTAAATGTCTCTTGTTTTACTTGCAACATCATCTACTCCCGTATAACAACACGAGTTATATGATTATTGTAAATACATAAATTAAAATTAATTAAAATAAAAACACAAGTGAGGATTACTTGTTACTTTTAAATAAAAATTGTGATGAAAGAAGTAATAAATCATAATTTGATTGTTTTTAGGTTTTTTAGTGAGGTTTCAAATTTGTAGGATGATCATGACATCACGTCACCCCTCCTTCAACCCATATATATATATATATATATATATATATATATATATATATATATATATATATATATATATATATATATATATATATATTTATTTATTTATTTTGTTACTTCATTATTGGGCATTTACACCCAAGGAAGACTAATGCAGAGAGGTAGATTATGGTACCTGCATTATTGCATCCTCTGCATGATAGACTTATTTTTACCCATAAATGCAGTGCATATAGCATTTCTCAACCCCACCACACACTTCCAAAACTAATTTATATTAATTCATGTTGCCTCCTCAGAGACAAAAATACATTGTTTAACAGTTAAATTTTCCTACCATTTAAATGTTATGTTATTCTTTCTACGCACTCACCACCACCTAACCCTATCACAGTCTTCTGCTCATAAAGCTTCAGCTGAATCATCATCGTCTTCATCAATCGGCTTCCTTTATTGTATATATTTATTAACATTTGCTTTGGAATCACTCACACTTCCCTTCTTAATATGAGAATGCTTAGCTGTTTCAACCAACTTAACTCACAGGTGATTTTCTTTTTCATTATTTCTTTATTTAGAGACAATCATCCAAAATGCCTATGTAAAGTTTGGTTTCCCATTCATTTTTTTGAATCTTCTTCACAACCGTTTTAAGAGACCTATAAGTCCTTAAATTTTAATTCCAATTCAATTTTAAAAAATTATAATTTTTATGTGATTCATGCACTATCAGCTTGGAATGTGTTATTTATATATTATTGATTTGTAACATGATACGAAATTCTTTAACACGTCTATTTGTATCGAAACAAACAATTTAGGTGTCATATATTAACTAGCTAATTTATTCAAGTGATATAATTAATTAAATTATGATTAAACTATATATATATATATATATATATATATATATATATATATCATGAATATTTATGGTGTAAAAACTATAAATAATATTTTAATTTGTTAAGGAACCAAATTATAAATCTTGAAACTTAAAAAAGTAACTAATAGAAGTTATATAAAATGGACATGGTCCCAATATGTAAGTACGAACAATTTATCGATGAAAGAGTTTATTACTCATTAGTATCTGATTTGTTTTTAGTTTTACAATCTAACCATTGGTATCAAAACATGTTAGTTTTATGATTAGTTGTTTTTTTTCCAGTTGCATGAACCATAATATGGTTTTTCCTAGTTTTATAAGAAATTTTAATTTTGAAATTTAGGGCTTTTTGTTTAATTGGTTACGTCTTGTATGTGAAATTTATTTTGGTTCATAAGGATTGAGTTATAAATCTATGTAAGACAATAAGGTTTCAAAACTTGTTCAATTACTAGTGTGAAATCCATTTACTAAGTGAATATTTAAGACCAATAGGAATTTTAAAGGTAATGTGAAGATGTATAAGGTTTGTCTTGTAGTGAAAGGCTAAAGTCAAAAGGAAGGGATTGTTGTTTTAAAGAGACTTTCTCTCCAATTTCATTGTGTTGCACAATAAACATGCTGATGTGAATGTTTTAATTACGTGGAATTCAAATTTAAATTATGATGATGTATTAGTTTTTGACATGGCTTTATTTAATTGGTCATTGTGGTTAGAAAAACAAATTAGGGATTTTGTACTGCTCAGGTTAGGGATTTCAACTCTATAGACCTTGTTGTTGACTACTAGCATCTACACCATGTCACTTGCACACGCATGCCATAACTAAGGATCCAAACACCTCTCCGCCTCTTTCGATTTCTCTTTCGAGTTCATGAATGTAATCATCACTCTTATCAACTTTCCCAAATTGGACGTACATTTTTATCACAAAAAATCGTAAGAGAGAGATTATGAAAATTTCAAGGGTTGCCCAACAACATATTGAATAGCGTTGCACGGAGAATCATCACTAAACAAGAAATCACGAATGTAAGAGAACCCTAAACCACGCCAGCCTTTGGAATCGTGAAATCCGCCAACGTCAACACCGTTTAAGCTCCTTGTCGTGCCCTCGCCATCTTCATCTTTGTCCAACATTGTGCCACCACGAAGACTATTACGAAACCTCCTCGCGGGTTCACACCTCTAGTAGATTTAACTCATCTTCATCATGCCATCAACCACGACAAAAACCATAACATCAATCGTAACTTCCATTTGTGAAATCCCAGCACACAACGAGATGCTCCCTCATCCTCTACCATTTTTTGTATCTTTGTAAAGTTTTCTATTTTTTTAAAGTATTTTTTACGAAACAATAGAAAAAGAATGTACTTTTAATTTATTTTTATGCATTGTTGACGAGGAGCTTGAAAACAACTTACATAAAAGTCCAAGTCAAACCGTGAGGTATTTGGACAAACAAAGATTATAATTAAATAATGCATTATGTTTTTATTATTTTCTTGTTATTTTATATTTTTGTTGTTGTTAAATCTCTCTAATTATTTATTTGCTTTTCTAACGAAAGTTCACTTTTTTATTTTTAATCTATGTATTTTTTTCATTAATATATACATTTGTAAAATATATTTTTATTTATAGTCTCTAAAAAATTATTTTCTATGCAAACTTTAATTATTAATTAATTTACGTCCAATACAAATAAGCTCAAAATATAGTAATGGATGTAAATCCTTAAGTTATATTTAAATTCCATTTTATTAATAGCAATAAATTATGTTAAGATACATGTTCAATTAATTTATTGTATATTAGGATGTATAATGGGGGAGCTGATATAATTTAATATATTATTTATTGGATTGAGTCAATTGATTATAGATATTAAAAACAGTGTACTCATAATATTTAAAAAAATTACTCTATTAATAGAATAATGAATTAAAGTAAATAACAATTATACTACAATTAATATTAAAATATTGTTTAATTATTTTAGTCACATTATTTAATTGAAATAAATGCCGTAAAAAATTAATTTAATTTATTCAAGTTTGAAAAAAAGAATTATATTATCTAGCAATCTAATAAACACGATAATAATGATTGTATGCATTGACTCTTATGCAAGAGGTGGACTTATTGGTTATATAAAAACATAAGATATCTCAAAAAATTGAAAAAAAAATAGTATTTAAATTGTCAGGGTCTTAAGGATTAAGGAATTTTCATTTCAACAATTTTATTCTTAAAATACATTTCAAATAATTAAAAAAATATAATATATTTAAACTATCAATGACCTTAATTTCTATTGGATATGAAACTAGCGAAACAATAATATTATTGCGATGAATACCTTTTTATGAATATTGAAAGTGTAAATTAAAAATATTTAAGTAAACGAAAACTATTTAGAAGATGCTTGAAATTCTTTTCCATAGATTGGGTCTTCGGTACCTTGATGACATATGGAATTACGTATATTCTCGCTTGTGCTTACGAATACAATAAAAAAATCGCATACATTATTGTTTTTAATGTTAATAATTTTTCAGTATTATTTGAACTTTAGTTGAGATTTTTTTAATAATGAAGTAAAATAGTTTTTAGATAATATAATATTGAATAAATATATTTCATCTCGAATTCAAAAATAGAATCCAACTAATAATAAAAGAAAGACAATAAAAAAAACAAAAGAACACGTGAAGTCGAACTACAACCGAGCTATGTTTTTAATTCTTAATTACATTATAAGTTATATGACAAAAAAGAAAGAAAAAAATAAGAGGAAACTTCACACATTCAGATAATTTTTTATTTGATTAAAAAGAAAAATATTTTTAAAGGAAAAATTATAAAATTATCTCATTGCTTTGTTTTCTTTAAAAGTTTTCATAGAAAACGAAAAATAATAATTTTAATTTATCGTAAAATAAACCATAGATTATGATAAACTTTTAATTAAAAAAACAAAGTATTTATTTGATAGATTAGTATTATTATACTTAGTTGGGATTGACCTTACAAGTCAACTGATTAGTTAATTATTAAATTACACTAATAAATGTTTTATATAATATTATATATATATATATATATTATATTATATTATATTATATTATATTATATTATATTATATTATATTGTAATTTATTAGTATAATCATTTTCAAATCAACATTATAAATTAACTATTATTTTAACATTTAAAAAATCATACATTAAACATAAAAAAATATAATAAAATAAGATTAAACTTTATTAATCTTATATATTGAGAATATTTATCATGCCTAAAAACTCGTTTATTGACCAGATAACTCGTCTAACGATATTATCACTAGAATTCATAGATTTAAATTCTTTTAAAGTTGTTTATAGTGAGATATATCTCGTTTAACCACTATCAAGCCAATAAGCTCATTAACATTAATTTTGCTTGCCTAACGACCACCAAGTGAGTAGTTTTCTGACTTTGGTTGCACTAGTGACTATCAAGTCAATGAGCTCTTTGACTTTGTTTTGCCCAATATATATATTTCCATCCAAGGACCACCAAGTTAGAGCTCTTTTACTTCAACTTCACCCTACGAGTTTGAAAAACATAATTTTGCATATGTATGTTATTTCAATCCTAAAATTAAGTTAAACAACAATCACATACGCTAAAACATTCCAATTATCATAATGTACATTACTCAATGACTCAATTCATCTCATTTGCAGAATCAATGAAACAACATACTCAATTTTATAATATAAATTACTAAGGCCAAATTGAAACCCTAATTCAACTCCATATATCACATTTCACCAAACAACTCAATTACATGAATAAAACATCGTACAAGTATACAATTAACAATTACAAAATATCTATCAGTTAAAAATAGTGCAATTAGTTTTCGTTACCTGAAAAGACCAAATTGTTCAAGAACCCTTAAGCACCTTCAGATGCATAGGAAATCCTATTTGTCCTTATGAAGACCACAAATATGATCAAGACACATCACTAGGATCACTTATCAATAGAGACTCTTGTAAAGACTCAAACATTACATGCGACCCAAACAGGGTCACATGTAGAGAAAGAACAAACTGACCGAGAATAAGGTTAAAAAAATAACTTACTTTATTGATGAAACTGATCGGACAAAAGTGAAGAGTTTGTTACAAAGATCACACTATCAATATTTGATCTTTGGAACCTAGAAAAAAGAGAACTTTAAAGAAAATGTTTTGAAAAAATAATGTTTTTTTATTAAATAATAATACTTGTTTATAATAATTTTATTTATTTATTAAACTTTTAATATTAAAATAATAAATGTATAAATAGGCATGTGTTTATGCTGGTACATAATATTGAAACTTTGTGGAGAATTTTTTTATTATACTGTTTTTACTTTAATGATGTCTGACACTTTTTGTTAGTTTAATTTGTATATTTAATATATAATTTATAATTTGAATGAAAGAAATATAAGAGAAGTAATATAAATTTTATATTTATATTAAAGAGAAAGAAAGAAAAAAGTACCTATATTAAGAAATAATAATTCGTGATGTAATTTTAAGTGAATGGATAGTTTATTTTACTTTTTCTTTTTTATGGTTTATATAATAGTTTTAAGATTTAAAGGTTTAAAATTTTAAAATATAATTAAGATTAAAATAAAAAATGAATATATACGCAGTTTATTAATTATTATAAAGTTATTTTTATAAGTAAAAACAAGATAATGATAAAATTATGAAAAAGTGTGTAATAAAAAAACAGTTGTAAAACTGTATGGTAAAACAGTAATATTTTCAACAAATTTTTTTTTCATATATTTTTTCCCTGAATTTATTTTCAGTTTTGTTATATTTTCTGCTTTTTAATAATTTCATTTTTTTTTTATAATTTACGATGTAAATGTAGTTATGTCATTTGTTACATATAATGCTACATACTGCTGCGTGACTTAATAACTCCAAAATATCCTTAAAAAAATACTCAAGCTATAATAACTGTCAAAATCATCTTATTTTTTTAATCATACATTTAGAATTAATTGAAAATAATTCTTTATAAGTGTTAGTTTGAAAAAAAAAATATAATAAGCTATATTCGATTTTGTTTATGAATTAACTTATATACAAAAAAAAATATCTGCACAGTTTATTAATGGTTATAAAGTTATTTCTATAAGTAAAAACAATTATGATAATGATAACATTATAAAGTGTAGAAAAAAAAAACAGTTTTTAATTCAATCTAATTAAATAAAGAAGGGTCCCACTACCTCAACTACCAGCTTCTTCACACACAATTCAAGCCAAACCTACCATCACACACAATTCAGGCAAAAAGGAAGAATAAAAATCTACTCTGCCACTTACCATTACCATGCATGTCTTGGAATCAATGAGAATTCTCAATTTCTCTTCCTCTTTTTGCTCACAATACGTACACTATGCATGCAAACACATCTCGTTCTTTTTAAATTTGGAAAATATTTTTTTAGCAATTTTTTTACAAGTTTTTATAACAACTTATGTTATATTATGTTACAGTGTGTGATTGGTCTGTTTTAAATGTAAGAATTAATTTACAGTCTATTATCAAAAAATTATTAAGAAAATATTGTTTAAATTCCAAATTCTTTAAATTTCCCTTCACCCATATTACAAATAAACATACCAATACCCCTTCTTCTATTACACCCAAAAATGTAACTAAGTATCACAACCTCTTATATTTCTCTTTAAATTACTTCACCTCCCTTTCTCGTTTAAAAAAAAAAAAATCTAAAGCTCACCAACTCATACAATTTTCGTTCAATCCTTTCCAACACACAAAAACTTAAACTTCCCCTACTCCCATAAACCCATAACCTAATGCAAAATAAAACTCTTCGAAATTAACTTTCTTATCGAGATTCTGTTCATACCAATAAAAGAAACCCATTTACAAGTTTCGAAATATGAAATAAGAAATAACAAAACTTATAATAGTATCTGAGAATTTATTCAGAATCCTGGTCTTATTTTTTGGTTTTGATAGTCATTGCAAATATTGAAACTAATCTTTAAAGTTTTTGTAAGAGATGACAACTAGCTATTATATTAACAAAAGTTTTTCTTAAATAGACTAGTTTTAGGACTATGTAATCTCTGAAATACAATGACTTCCAGAATAATTTAATGCATCTATCTTTCGGAGTTGAGTATTGTTTATTTCTCATTTAGTTTGTTGAAACATTTATTATGTCTTTATGTTAACAAAATTAACAAGTAACTATATCACTCTACAATTTACAAAACCCAAAATCCTGCATCATTTTAAATTTATATGCATTAATAACCATTTAACTTACATTATTTTGCAGGCTTTGAATTCTAGTCCTTCATACTGTACACAACATGCATACTATCAACTACCACTAACACAACTTAAATTTGCTGATAACATACTAATTTATTATTTCCTTAAGTCTTTCTTTTTTATATTTAAACGACCATGCTTCCAAAAAGTATGTTTAAACCTTCCTAATTGTTAAGAGATGTAAAATATTTTATTAGCTAATGTTAAGCAATTATGTTGGTTATAATTAGATATCATTTGTTTTAATAGATGAGCAATTATAGAATCCATATATAAATATATATAAAATATGGATGTTATACTATTTTTTAAAATAATACATCAAAATTATCAAGAATCAAACGCTATATCATCTACAATATAAGAATTAATGTTTTTTTTAATATTTCTAATGGTTTCTTTCAAAAAAACAATAGAAAAAACATAATTTTTGGAACTTCATCTGCGCACGAATTGCTCTTTAAAATCAGTTGTTTGAAAAAGTAAAATAAAATTAAAATATAAAAATATTAAGAAGATATTTTAAATAAAAAATAATAAAATTTAAAATTCACTCAAAACTAAAATATAAATTCTACAATTAACTATTCTCTCTTTATATACATTTTTTTTCCACTTTTAACTTTTAAATAACAGTTTTATAAATTAAAATAATTATTTTACTAATATTATTTTGTTGGTAACCGTTTTTTTAAATTTAATTATTTTTTATTTAATACTTTTTAACTAAATTAATTATTTATAATAAAATTATAAAATTGTTTACATTTATTTTATAATTAAAATAAATAATAATTTTATAAAAAAGTAAGTTATTAAATATTATTTAAATATTTAGATTAACCTAATATTTTTGTAAATTTTAAAATATATTTTTAAAAAAACGAAATTCAATTATTTTATCTAAATAAAAAATATAAAACATTTTAATTATGCTGTCTAAATGAATTATTTTAAAAAAGATAATTATAAATAATTCAAACACAATATTAAGAGAGCTTCCATTTCATATAGAAAAGGATACTTGTTAAGTTTTTTTTTTTCACCCCCATCTCACGCAAAATTTTAGAATAATAGTGTTAACCTAAATATATTTATACACATGATTATGTAATTGTGATTACCTAAAAAACGAAATTGTTTAAATATATATATATATATATATATATATATATTTATTTATTTATTTGTCAAATATATTTTTATTTATAGTCTTTAAAATATTATTTTCTATGTAAATTTTAATTATTAAATAATTTACGTTCATTACAAATAAGCTCAAAATATAGTAACATTATAGGAAAAAAGACAAATTTATCGACGGTATCTTACGAACTGCCTTTGAGCTGTCGGTATTGACCTGTTGACATAAATTACCGAAGGCTTGTGAGCCATCGATAATGTTTTGGCTTAATACTTCCATTCGTCCTCATATTTGTATGTCAATCTCAGTTTGGTCATCAAGTTTTGAACTATCTCAATTGGGTCATAATTTTTGTAAAAATGCACACATTTTACCGTAACCGTTAAGTTGTCTCAAACGGCGTTAATTGATGCTGAGATGAATTTTTTATTTTAGGCTTAATTCATCCCTTGATCCTTATGTTTGTGTGAAAATCTCAGTTCGGTCCTCAAGTTTTTCCTCAAGTCCTTATGAAATGCAAACATTTTACAACATTTTACCCCACCGTTAAGTGTATTGAGATGACAATAACTTTGAATTAAGTTGTAATTTTTTTTTATGTTTTAAAATCATTAAATTCACGTGGCTATGGTCTTTCTTTTTCCTTCCAATCACTTATCACACTTTTTCCTCAAGTCCTTATGAAATGCAAACATTTTACAACATTTTACCCCAACCGTTAAGTGTATTGAGATGGCGTTAACTTTGAACTCAACTGTAATTTTTTTTTTATGTTTTAAAGTAATTAAATCCATGTGGCTATGGTCTTTCTTTTTCCTTCCAATCACTGATCACATCTCACTCATTCCTCCACCCTCAAACCCCCGACTGACACCTTTTCTTCCTCTCAAACTAAAAAATGTCGTCGTTGTTGACAATTCAAAAATTATGGCCAAATTGAGATAATTCAAAACTTGAGGACTGAACTAAGATTTTCACACAAACATAAGGACTAAGAGAGGGATTAAGCCTAAAATAAAATAATCATCTCAGCATCAATTAACGTCGTTTGAGACAACTTAACGGTTAGGGTAAAATATGTGCATTTTTACAAAAATTATGACTTAATTGAGACAATTCAAAACTTGAGGACCAAACTGAGATTTGCATACAAATATGAGGACTAATAGAGGTATTAAGCCTAATGTTTTCAACGAATTAGGGTCAAAAATAGGGTATTCCCACTCTCAAATTCATTTCTCACCAAATACATAATATTTGTCTCCTCTCGAAGTTGGCCATGAAAACCCCCTTCCCCTTTCGCTCGAAACCCTTCACCCACGAAACCCTTGCCCTTTGCATCAATCCTAAGCATGAAACCGTTGGAGGAATGCTTTGCAGTCATCCCTGTCTCAACTGCCGATGTCGTTTTGGGCTACGTATCACGACGTGGTGGGTAGGGAGGCTCCATTTGAGTTCATTCATGAAGAGAGGGTTAGGGATACACTAAAGCAAGTGATTGTAGAAATTAAAGAGTAAAGAAAGGTGCGAGTGCAAGTTAGGAAGCATTCTGGGTTTAGTGCGAGACGCGTGAGGTTACGAAGTTTGGAGAAAACGTTTTACAGAGAGGGAGAACACATTTTCCAGGTATGGGGAGCTATTATTTCCTTTTTTTGGATTAGACGTAATTGTATGAAGGGTTGGTGTTTTGTTATGAATTTTTACTTAGACATTTTTGGACTAAATTAGAGTTTTGTACAGTTCTAATTAAGAATCTAAAGCCACAAGCTCTAACTCTCATCCACCTCTCGTTCAACCCTCACTACAATCTTCCATCTTCTTTTCTCTTTCTAAGACCAAAAAACTTAAACTTCCTCTACCCATACCCCGTGAACCCGTAGTCTAGTACAGGAGTTGGTTTCTCTCACTTTCAAGTTCTCTTACAAATAATCAACCTAACACCCTTCTTCAGCTCTCATCCATGAAACCCCATCATCCCCACTTTCTTTTTTCTCTTTTGATCACATCCAAGAATCTCTTTCCCTTCTTTTTGTTTCACTAACACTCACCTATATCTCTATACATATACCCCACTGCATGAAACGGTAAACCCTCATCTCTCAGCCAACCTTTTGTTCTTTCTTTCCTCCCTAAATACCACACTTATGTGCACACCCACAACCTTACAGTCCACGAAACAAGACTATCATCACACAAGACATAGGAGCTCTCACATGCAACATATTCTTCTTTCCCAGGTATTTTTTTTGCTTCTTTAATTTGATTTGAACTTTCTTTGCCTTTCGCCCATTATCTTGATAACTTTTCTTACTTTGTTTTATAATATGGGTAATGTTCAAGCACATGATGTTGAAGGAGAAACAACACCAAGAGTTGAAGATGTCGAAGGAGGAACATCACAAGGAGATGAAGAGTTTTATGTTGTTGGAGAAACAACATCTGAAGAATTTTATGATATTGAAGAAACAACATCCGAACAACCAATGCAACCTCAAGGAGAATCTGAACAAGAACATGGGAAAGATATTCCACCACATGAAGTTCCTAGAGTAGCAGGAGGAGCACCTGCAGCAGACGCACAACGCACTCTTCATATTTATTTAAAATAGGAATCAACTAAAAATTTCCTTGCAGCATATTCACTCTTCCTTTTAACATTTATGACTAATGCTACTTTTGACATTCTAACAAAATCGGCTTGAGCTATTTTTTTTATTGGAGTTCTGCTTATACCGATAAATGAAACCTCTATTTAGAAGTTTCGAAATATGGGAGGTGGAATAAAAAAGTTTATAATATTATCGACAATATGAGCAGTGATATCTTGTGACCGGTGCATTCGTTATTTGGTTTTGTAGTATTATTTTTCAACATTAGTCTTGAAATTCTTGTGTAAGAGATTGATATATTACATATTTTTATCATGATGTATTATATATTAAACTAATCTCACACACTGAGATATACTGCACTATCTTTCATTAATTGAATAAGATTATTAAAATAATTATAAAAAAAAATAGAATAAAAATTGTTACATACAAAAATATAAAAACTAAATAAAGAAAATTTTTCAATGTTATATGAACTTCTTACATTGTTATAAGATTTTTCATATTCATTCACATAATATTAAATTTTTTGTTTTTCTGAGGAATTATATTTTGTTGGTATATATTTAATTAATTTATGTTTAGTCTTATCAATATTTGAAATTATTTTTTGAATAATGAAATAAAATAGTTTTTAGATCAAATTATTTTAAGTAAAATAATGTTGAATAAATATATTTCACCCAGAAATAGAACACCACTGCTAATAAAAAAGTCAACCCACACTGAAATCGAACTACTACACATTTCAAGTGTATTAGCATCTAATGTTTTTAATTCTTACATTATTAGTTATATGAAAAAAGAAAAGAAAAAAACTTCACACACCGAGATACTTTTTATTTGATGAAAAAGAAAAAATACTCTTAAAGTAAAAATTATGAAATTACCTTTCCTTTAATTTTGGATAGAAAATGAAAAATAATAATTTTAGTTTCTCATAAAAAACAACATATTGTGATAATTTTGTAATTAAAAAAACAAAAAATATTTATTTGGTAGACTAGTATTATTATAGTTAGACAATTCTGCACTAGAAAAAAAAAGTTGGATTGACCAGCTACAAGTCAACTACCGGTCAATTATTGAATTGCACTAATAAATATATATTGTATATATTAAATTGAATATTAAATTTTGTACATAAAAGACTTTAAGGATTTAATTTCACATAATATTTTGTCAAAATTTAATTTTACTTATCAAACTAAACTATTTAAATCATTACTATATTGTTGTCTATGATAAAAATAGTTAATGATATAGTGAAAATGTTAATATTGGCAATCATTATATAATTACAAAAAAAAAGTATAATATCAAATGAATAAATAAATTATATTAAAATCAATTTTTTAGCAGAAACTAATAATTAAAGGTTGCTATTTTTCAACTTGACGGGATGATAAATGTGTTGGGTGCATCAACTGATATTTGCTATGTTTATTTAAAAATGATATTTTTTTTAATTATATAGGAAGAGGATTTGTTTTTTCAATTTCATCTTTTTAATTATTATTTTTTGTATTTAAATGATAATTTATAATAAAAAACTATTTTTTAGTTTTTTTTCATTTTAATAACCACTTTTTCGAATTCAAATAACTATTTGTTATAATAAAGAATTACTTACTCTTTATCATTTTAGTATCCATTTGTAAATTTAAATTATTACTCATAATAAAAAAATTATTTACGTAATATTACTTATAATTTTTTTGTTTCAATAACTAAAATTTATTTTATCTATAGTTATTATCTATAATTATATATACATGTTGATTTTAAAAATTTACCCTTTTAATTATTACTTTTAAAATTTAAATAATTTATATATATATATATATATATATATATATATATATATATATATATAT
>NC_028352.1:9241995-9243503 GCF_000741045.1 Vigna radiata var. radiata | reverse complement strand
ACACAGACACACAGACACACAGACACACAGACACACAAACACAGACACACACAGACACACACAGACACACAGACACACAGACACACAGACACACACACAGACACACAGACACACATAGACACACAGACACACAGACACAGACACACACACACAGACACACACAGACACACACACACACACACACACACACACACACACATATATATATATATATATAGAGAGAGAGAGAGAGAGAGACAAACACACACAATTGTAACTACAATTAATCTTCCTTGGATTAACACCAACCATTCTCAAACGAACATCATAAGCCAACCATTATTTTAACATTCACACATCAAACATACCAAAAGAAAACATATGAAAATAGANTTAAACTTTGTTAATCTTACGCATCGAGAATATTTATTCATTTAGGGAGTAATGCTTAAAAGCACACTTGTCTAGTGACCAAATAGTTCGTCCAACGAGATTATCACTAGAACTCATAGACTTAAATTATTCCAAAGTTCGTCTAGCCACTATCAAGTCAGTGAGCTCTCTGACATTGATTTTTCTCAATAAGATTATTATCATCCAATGACCACTGAGTCAGTAGCTCTTTGACTGTATTTCACCCAGTGACTGTCAAGTCAGTGAGCTTTTTGACTTTGGTTTTATCCAACGAGTATATTCTTATCCAGGAACCACCAAGTCAGAAGCTCTCTAACTTAGACTTCACCCAATAAGTTTAAAAAATATAATTTTGCATATTTATGTCATTTCAATCCTACAAAAATCAGTCCAACAACCATTACATACTCTAAAACATATCGATTATCAGATTGTACGTTACTCAATAACTTAATTCATCTTATTTGCAGTATCAACCAGACAACATACTCAATTTCATAATACAAATCACTAAAGCCAAATTAAAACCTTGATTCAACTTCATATACCAAATTTCATCAAACAATTCAATTATACTAATAAAACATTGTACAAATATACAATTAACAATTACAAAGTATCTATCAATTAAAAATAACATAATTAGTTTTTCTTACCTGAAAGACAGACCGAATTAATCAAGAATGCTTAAACACCTTCATATGCATAGGAACCCTATCTGACCCTATGAAACACACAAAAGTGAATTTTAAATAATTTTAAATAATAAAATTTGTTTATAAAATTTGTATTTATTTTTTAAATTTTAATATTAAAATAATCAAATCTTACTTTTACACTATTAATTTTAAAACATAATTTTTTAAACTCTTGGATATATGCAAACACGATAGTGCATGTGTTTATGCTAGTATATAATAATGGAAAACTTTGTGACAATCTTTTTTATTATACTATTTAGAGCCGTCAAAATGGGTCACAACCCGCGAGCCAACCCGGCCCGTTACGGGTTCGGGCCGGGTTGGGTTTGAAAAATACAACTCACTTATATGCGGGTCAGATTTCAACCCGGCTCATTTAGACCCGGCTCATGCGGGTTGAACCCGTGGTGAGCC
>NC_028352.1:9214436-9240175 GCF_000741045.1 Vigna radiata var. radiata | reverse complement strand
ATATATATATATATATATACAATTATTGTTTCAAATATTAATTAAATTTTTAAATTACCTAATAAACTAAAAATGTATTTTATTAATTTAAAACAAAATATGAATGAGAATGGAAACAAACATAAAGGCAAAACGTGTGTGTGTGTGTATATATATATATATATATATATATATATATATATATATATATATATTTCTACATTTAATTTTAAAAATTAAATATTAGATATTCATACTGATTTGATACGGAGAAATAAAGATCGTAATTGTTAGACTACATTATGATAAAAGTTGGAATGTTGATTTTCAACCTAGTTTATTTTATGTGGAAAGTGACATTACCAAGAGTTAGATTTTATCTTAATTGATTAAGAAAGTGAAGTCACCAGCATCGTACTAATAAATGTTAATATTTGCTTTAGATGAGTTGATTCGGTCCCTTATAGTACTACTTAGTTATGAAATAAAAATAAAATATAGACAATAATATACTTGTATTCAACTCGAAACAAAAGAAAATATAAATAAATAAAATTTGACTCTAGAAAATTAAATTTAAAAACTTATATTTTTCAATTAAAACAATGTTCTTTTATCTATTAATTTATCTCTATTAAAATAGCAAATGATAAATTTACTTTCCATTTTTTTAATTTTAATTATAAAATTATCATGTTAATTCCAAATAACTATTCTTAACATTCTTACAAATGGATATTGAATAAAACAGTTAAACATATCCGGAATATTTTTTATGAATCACAAAGTAAAAAGTAAAATAAAAAATCATACATAAGAACACAACATGTTTATGTGAAAATAGAGATTATTATATTTTCAAGATTCATTTTTATATTGCAAGAAATTAGGAAAAACACATATAACTATAAAAGTAAATAATTTTATAATTTTATTGTAGATAATTTTTTTATTGTAAAAAAAATTGAATTTAAAAAATAATCTCTTAAAATACTTAAGAGCAGTTACACCAAAATAAAGAATCTTTTTACGTAATAGCATAGATGATGAATAAATTATTTATATCCATAATGAAATAAGATATAACAATAATTATTATTATTATTACTACGCTTTACTTATATAATTGGATTTCATGTGTAATAAAAAATAATAATACTTTCGTAGACTTAAATACAAAAAATTATTTTATCAGATACACTATACTTAAATAAAATTTTCTCAGCACCCTTTATTTAACAGTAATGTCATTTTAAGCAATTAGTGTAATTTACGATGCAAAGTTTCAATTAGTGGACTTTGAAAAAAACCACTGAGATTAATGAAATTAAATAAAATTATTTTTTTATTTTTTTTTTATTTTTGACTCCTGTGAAATATTAAGATCTTGTTCACTTAAATAGATTTGATAGAGAGTAATTAAATGAATTTGAGAGGATTTGAAGGTAATTTTTTTTCTGTTTATTTGAATAAATTTGGAAGTAAACGAAAATAAATTTGAAATTAAATTTTTTTAATTTGTCACATAAATTAAATTCTACACTAATTTTCATAAATTTTACTTCCAAATTCAAAAGAGTAGTTTTCTTTTAAAAAATTATCATACAATAAAAACATTTATTTTATGAAATAAAATAAAATGGGAATTATAAACTACATTATTTTGTGGAGAGCAGAAAAAAAAAACGACATATCTGACTTGTTCCACCAGTGAGATTGCCCTGCATAGATGATAGATCCGCAGAAGAAATGTCCATTAACATGTTGACAAAATAATCTCTGCAAAATTAGGGTTGGGAAGAATTAATTAGGTTTGGTTACACAAAAACCTAGCTGACTTAAACATAAAATGATTGCATTTGCAGATAGATAGAACGAGTGAGAAATTGAAAGCAGACTTTTTTATTTTGTCTCTCTGTGAGATGGTTTTGGAGAGAGGAGGACTTGTTCAAAATAACATTTTATTGGATATATAGGTATGTAGCCATCATAAGGTATCCAACATGGATAACATAGACGATTTCTCCTTCCCATAACCGCGTAAAAGTTTCCATCAAAACTTGCCAATTTTCTAAATTTACACGCTCAATCTCTCTGCCCCACCACCCTATCTTTTTCTCCTTCGTTTATACATATATATTCACCTCATTCCAATGTCCACAAAAGTAAAACAGACAGAAAAATTATGGAAGATCATCCACCTGGTTTTCGCTTCTTCCCAACAGAAGAAGAGCTTGTTGGCTTCTACCTACGCAACAAGCTAGAAGCTTCAAGAAATAATGCTGCTGCTGTTACTGCTGCCATAGATAGAGTTATTCCAGTTGTTGATATCAATGCCCTGGAACCATGGAACCTCCCAAGTATGTGTAATTCATAAATAAATATATATAAATAAATAAATAAGCAAACTTTTGTGCATATGAATTCACTCATTTTTGGTAAAATGGTTGTTTGCAGCACTTGCGGGGGAGCTTTGTCGTGGGGATACAGAGCAATGGTTTTTCTTTTCGCCTGGGCAAGAGAGAGAAGCCAGAGGAGGGAGACCTAGCAGAACCACAGCTTCTGGGTACTGGAAAGCTACTGGTTCACCTGGCTATGTTTATTCTTCTGATAACAGAGTCATTGGGGTGAAGAAATCCATGGTGTTCTACAAAGGAAAAGCTCCTATGGGAAGAAAAACCAAATGGAAGATGAACGAGTACAGAGCCATCTCCAACCCTGTCACCCCTCAGGTACACACACAATTGCAAATTCTTGGTGTCTTTCTCTTCCTAACATCACATTCACTTGTTTAATTTTGATGTTCGTTAACGTAATCTTTGATGTATGGCGTGTAGTTGAGATGCGAATTCAGCTTATATCGGGTTTATATCGTATCTGGAAGCTTTCGAGCATTTGATCGACGTCCATCAGAGACAGACGGAACAGAGTCACGTTTTTGTCAAAGTTCATCTCAATTGCGCCAACTTTCTCAGCTTTCTCAGCTCCCAGAAACTGGAGATTCAAGTAGCAGAAATTGGAACGAGGAACAGCTTCAAGAACCGTCATGGGAATTGGAATGGGAACACTTCAATTGGGTCGAACTCAAGAACTGAATGACTCGTTAAAATATGACATCGACCAAATCATAGATAATGAAACTAAACTATACCATATTTGTTTACAACATACGATAATCATATCATGTTAAGAACAAGTTTTGTTATTTAACCAGATAGCTTCTGCTTAGACGACACTTCCCACTATTTTTATCTAATTTCAACATCAATCCATCTATTTTCCACACCCACTATAGCCTTTGTAAATTATTATTATTATTATTATTATTATTATTATTATTATTATTATAACAATTAATTAAACATCAACTCATGAGTTCATGTATTGTTCCCACTTTTCTTTTTTTTTTTTCAGCTAAACACTCACTCAGCGATTTTGCTTTTGTTACAATCCTTCTCACGAAACTGTTTATTTTTTTTTTAATTTTATTTATTATTTATTTTTATTTAGTTGACAAAAACTAAAACTAAAATGTTTACCTTGTCCAACCAAACACCAAAAAACAGTTAAAAAAATCATTATGGGACTATTATTTTTACATTTGACAAAATATTGTAAGCACCTTACATTTATTATTTTATTCTTTATTTTATTCTTTAGAAATATAACCATTTTTCAATCATTATTTCTCTTTGGACATTATTAATGGAGAGATTAATGTGTCTTAACAATCAGATTTTTTTTTCAAGAAAAAAATTTAACAAAAAGATCTCAGTTTAATTTTCACATATAAAATTGTCATCACTTACCATAAGTTTTTGGATTTTATTTTTTATATAATATTAAACTTTTTTATTTTTGATCATGAGACTTAAATTTCCAACAAAAAAATAATTTAATATTAAAATTTAATCTCATTACTAAATTAGCTTCGGATACCGTTTTAAAAAAAAAGGACAAAATAAGAAAAATGTAATTTTTTTATATGTTTTATTTAAGAACGAAGTGAAAGTGGTATAACTATTTTATAATAAATAAAAAATAAACATTAACATTATTACTATTTTAAAATATTATTTTAGTTTCAAAATTATTGATCATTTTCATGATAAAACTTAATAAATTTCGTTATACTGCATAAATAAAATTTATATAATTTTACATGATTATAAAATAATTTAATAATTATGAGACAAAAATATTAGTTTATCGGTACTAGTCCTATTATTACATACTGAAAATGAGATTTCCCAACCAGGTCACAGCACGTGCGTTGAGTGCAGAACAAACCACCGTGTACGGTTGAATTTGTGTGGTCAACCTGATGTTATGATTCGAGATACTTTAATTTGGTTTAATGTTACTAAATTTAAAAAATACAAGTTTCTCTTGGAAAAACTATATGTTAATTATAGTTTTCATTTAATAAATAATAATTTCTATAATATAGTATTATACTTATAATAAATTTACATATTTTTAAATATTATTAGAAAATATGTTTTAAATTATAATTGAATCAAAATTTAAATTAATACCAGAATAATAAATCCATCCAAACTAATGTTTACTCAACCGTACTACTTACTTCACTGAACAATCGCCAACCTCGACCATAACCAAATTCAAAATTTTAACCTTACCCAAAAATAAATAAACAGATAATAGTAGATAATTGCTATATAAAATTTTATTTTAAATTGAAAATATATCCCTTGTTTATTTTATTTTCATTTTAATATTATGTTATATTATAAAGATAATATAATAACAACAATAATTATTATTATTATAATAATTAGAAAACACTTTACATTTAATTTTTTATTCTTTGTCTTTTATAAATATAAAAGTTTATATTTTTAATTATTATTTACTTCTAAAATTAGAGTGTGAATGTTTATTTGGTGTAAAAAAAAAAATTCCAAAGTTAAGTAACAGTAATAGGTACGAATTTCAATTATGAAGTTGTAAATGATCTGTTTTTGTTAACAACAATGTTGCCGTGCTAACCAATTCGAAGATCTAGCTAGAGAGAAAGGGAGGAGCGGCAGAGAACGATCTCCCTGTTCTTCTGGATAGCTCTTCGCCGATGGCGATATTCTACGCCTTGGTGGCCAGAGGCACGGTAGTGCTGGCGGAGTTCAGCGCCGTCACCGGCAACACCGGCGCTGTCGCTCGCCGCATCCTCGAGAAGCTTCCAGCGGAGTCCGACTCCAGGCTCTGCTTCTCTCAGGATCGCTACATCTTTCACATACTCCGATCCGACGGCATCACCTACGTCTGTATGGCCAACGACACCTTCGGAAGTGAGTTCTTCTTCTTAATCGTAGTCTTAATTTCATCGTTGAACGATCCGATTCACTTTCTGTTAGAACGTAGGATCTACCTAAGAGACGTGGCGTGTGTTAGATGCTAGTTTGAACTCTGTGTGAGTGAGATGCGCTGTTTTTCTTCGATGAAAATTTCCCCATGACCTATTTTTTAAAGCCAAAGAAAGCAGGATCGGAATTGAGAACGTGTGTAAGAGAGAAGGAAGAAGTTAAAAACCCTAGGGTTTGACCGGAGAGGAAATAGGCAGGGTTGGCCTTGATATCTTTAATTGTATTGTAGGCAATTGTTCTTTAGAACGGAAAGTGTTTGGATTTCATTGCTTTTTTGTAATTTGAACAAAGTTGTAATTGAAGTCTGCAAGCTTGTTTCTTTGTTGGTTCTTCATTGACTTGGAAATTCAACTGTTTTGCTTATTGTTTTTGTTGAGAGTTGTCTGTAGCTTCTACTGAATTTTTAGGACTGACATACTATTAATATGAGTTCCCCTGTTGTTTAAGATTTCCTTATATTGACATGTCTGTGACTTGTCGGTTGACAACTAACAATACAACACTTTTAATGCCTCTGAAAGACGCTTTGTAACTATAGAATTTAGGAATCATGTGAATTTTTTAATGGGATTCAAAACAGACCATTTAATCCCTACTTTGAATAAACGCCATGATGTCAAATATCTTACCACCTAGACATGATTTAGACTGTTTTTTATGGCCAAGGAACTGAAGAAAGAAATTGAAGAAAATGAGCGAGATTGCATTATTTTAGCTTGTTAAATTAGGGGAAGTCCTGTTGCTGGATAATCATATACACAAATAGAGAACTCCAAAGGAGTGCAGATTCAACCTTAGTCCAAGTGCCATCTCACGTACTAGTCTTTTACTGCAGCAAATGAACTTTTTTCAAAACCCAAGGGCTACCCTTTGTGTTAAGTTTCGTAGTTTGTGTCTTTTTAGCTTCCTCCTGCTTGACAATTCCTAATTTGTATGTACGAATGCGCTCTTAGACCACTGAGAAAATTTAGACTTTAATAATAGTGCTTCTATGGCAATCCTGGTAGGGTCTGTTTTTCGAGTGTTAATAATACGATATCATCCTCAATGCTTTATTACGTTTTAAGGTACTCCATGTTTTATTGATCTTGAAATTAACCATTAGTCTTTCTGCATGAAAAACCTTCCTGCCAATGCCTAAATGGATAGATTTAATGCTATCTCATAAAGGAAGAGGGGAGGGGTGGGGTTAAATTATGACCCTTTTAACTACATATACTTTCTTCTTTAATGCTATATTGACTTTTGAGTTAGAAGACGTTCTCAACAATTCTCCTCTCTTTACCAACTAAGTCCAAATTGTCAGCTTTGTTCTGAACAAGGAAATGATCAATGATTTCTAAATCTATTGGCAAGAAGTAATGATATGCTTATAATTGATAGAAAAACATATATAATCGTTTTAAAGGCATGTTTGATAATTGGTATAGGCTACTTTTGGGGAAATAGTCACATTCTTTTGACAGCTCTGTCATGAAGCTGACAAAAATAAGTGATTATTCCTCCAAAGGAACTGAACCAACCACACACTTTAACCTTTTAAGCCTACAATTGATAAATTTTCGCCTCTATTTGAAGCTCCAAATATCTAAAAACGTTTGTGAGAGAAAATAGATTTTGGTACTGTTTTTCAAAAATTCACCACAGACACAGTTCTTCAATCTAATCATTACTAGTCAAAGTTGTCAATTACTTTTTATTGTCAACACTGACTTAGGGATTAATATATAATCCGTGTCAACAATAACTATCATTTAATATTAACCAAATTGTATACTACTATACTGTTACATCTTTGTTACTGCTATGGTATGACTCATTTTCTCTGGATTCAGGGAGAGTTCCTTTCTCATACTTGGAAGATATCCAAATGAGGTTTATGAAGAACTACAGTAGAGTTGCTAATTATGCACCAGCTTATGCTATGAATGATGAGTTTTCAAGGGTTTTGCATCAGCAAATGGAATTCTTTTCCAGTAATCAAAGTGCCGATACCCTCAATCGTGTGAGGGGTGAAGTTGGTGAGGCAAGTACATTAAAAAAAAAAAAACTTTATCCCTCCCTATTTTTGTCTTTCTCCTTTATCCTCTCCCTTTTATTTATATAGCAGAGTAAAAAGGGAGAAATAAAGTTTTAGAATGTGATAGGGGAAGGTGTAATCTGTTTATATGCATCTTTGTTTTTTGTTCATAATTTTTCCTTTTTCATTGCTATGCAATGTAAGTGATAGATAGTTTTATCCAACATATAATCTGGTTATGTATCAAGTTAACAATAACTACTGATGTGGTTTGTCGTAGGGACCAAAGAAAAACACAAATGTCGTATATATGTTTGTGCTCCAGCTTTTTTATTCAACAAAAAATAAACTACATGATAAGCTATTACATTTGGGATTTATCTTTATAGAAAGTTGGTTAGCCAGGCAGAGGTGGTATACCTCTTGACTTGGAATGCTCCGGTGCCTTTATAAGGTGCTTAGGGAGTGATAGGGAAAAATGCTTCTTGGAAAAGTTATCTACCTTTTTCCTAGAAATTGTAGTGTACTAATTGATTTACAAGTATGTTTATGAAGAGCATTTGGATTTAGAATGTATATATGCTGTACTTTTATTTATTCTATTGATGTTTCACATTATACGTCTTGTCTGTTTAAGTCCCTTAGTTTCTCATAGATGGTGAGATTAGAACTTTCAATCTATATTACAGATACGCACTATCATGGTGGACAACATTGAAAAAATATTGGAGAGAGGTGACCGGATCGAGCTTCTTGTTGATAAGACAGCAACAATGCAAGACAGTGCATTTCACTTTAGGAAACAGTCGAAGCGCCTTCGAAGAGCTCTTTGGATGAAAAATTTTAAACTACTGTGAGTAAAATTTCTTTCATACGTTACACACAATAAAGTACAGTTTGGAAAGTATACATTTTATATCTGGGATACCAAAAATTATTTGGATTTAAAGTCACGGGGCTGACTTTCTTGACTGTATGCTTTTTGGTCTTTGACAGGGCCTTATTGACATGCTTGATTGTTGTTGTTCTGTATTTAATAATCGCTGCTTGTTGTGGAGGCATCTCTCTACCGTCCTGCAGATCCTAGTTGTCGCCCTGTCAGTTTATTTATTTTCTGAGCTCTGCAAGCGTCATAATCGTTCCTGTCAATATGTACATTGGAGGACACTTTAGTATTCCAGAGTCTACGAGCTGAGAGGATGAATTTGATAAAGGACTCAAACGGTTACATGTATTTTCCTTTCTATGTCGTTCCTGGTTCTGTATTATAGAAGTTCATACTGCGGCCTGATAAGGTTATCTATGATTATGGATCATCCTTCTGTAAATGTGAATTTTTAATATATTTCATAATCTAAGTTCAATTTTTTACGCATTAAATTTGAGTTGAGAATGATTATTTCCCCCCATTTAGTTGTGGAAGGTTATAGATTTTCACTGCAATGCTCTGATTTATTATGATAAGATAATCCATTGCCAAAATGATACACGTGTATGTGTGTAAACTTATTGGTGACGAATCTTGATAAAAGAAATTAAAAAAGCTATTGGATAGAAGGGAAAATATCGTTTGGAGAAGCCGTCTTCTAGCTTCAGAATAGGCAACAAATTAAAGCATCTGCTGTGATAATTGCTGGGTAAGGTACTAGGATTTGTTCGGCCATATCAAGAATGTCTGTCAAATCCATTATGTAGAATGAAATAAATTATGGCTAGGCTACTGGCAAGACGAAACTACAAAAGAGACTATTGATGGTGTGGCAAAATTGAGTTAGATTTAAAGAATAATGTGTGGCAAATCAAGCATCAGGAAATTCTCTACGATGATTTGGATGAGTCGAAAAAGATGTACAATTTTTGGTGCGAAGTTTTTGTTAGGACTTTACCTTTTTAAGTACTATAAACCAATATGGCTATCAGAAGTTGCTAATGATATTTTGCCCAAAGTAGTCGATCATCCTTTTATTTGGAAAAGACAATTTTCACAGATTGCAGGCACTCCCATTTGGGAATTAAGCCTTCCCTGCCTAGTTTACAATTCTAGTCTTCCTATGTTTCTAGTATAAATGGCATTCAATTCCAACCAAATATTTCTAAGTGAAAGCATTGTTAGACGTCAATATTTATCTTGCATGTAGTTTAAATAGAAGGAAAATGATATTTTAACACTATTTTTTAACACTATTTTGACAATGTACACGTGTCAAAATGTGATTGGACGATTTCAAATTAAAAAAGTTGAGACAAGGGTATGTTTGGAAGAAAAAAACCGAAGTTTGTTTTTTTAATTTGAAATCGTCCAACCACATTTTGACACGTGTACAGTGTCAAAATAGTGTCAAAAAATAGTGTTAAAATTTTATTTTCCTAGAAAATGATATTTTGACACCAATTTTTGACACTATTTTGACACTGCACACGTGTCAAAACGTGATTGGACGATTTCAAATTAAAAAAACTGAAACAAGGGCATATTTGAAAGAAAAAAACCAAAGTTTTTTTTTAATTTAAAATCGTCCAACCACATTTTGACACGTATGCACTGTCAAAATGGTGTCAAAAAATTGGTGTCAAAATATCATTTTCCTGTTTGATATTGTTAAAAATCATTACAAAGTGAACAATCATTATTTTTTTATACTATTTTGACACTGCACACGTGTCAAAATGTGATTGGACGATTTCGAATTAAAAAAGTTGACACGTGTCCAATCACATTTTGACACATGTGCAGTATCAAAATAGTGTCAAAAAATGGTGTTAAAATATCATTTTCCTTACGCCTATGACCATATTTTCTTTAACTGCTGAAGTTGTCAACAGTAATGGCTCTAGCCTTTGAGAAATTATTTCAGTTGAACGCGAAATAACATCAACCCTGATAGGAATAACATCGCCTGATTCTCAGCCTCTGGCTATAGATCAATGTTTTACATTATAACAATGATACATCAAGCATTACCAATTTTAGACATCTATACCTACCTGTTATTATTTCTCTTCACTATTATTTTTAAACAATTTTTTTTTTTTACTTCCATTTAGCACTATCTTTTATTATTTCTTTTTTTTCTCTCTTTTCCTTTAAATATCCAAAAGTTATTCTTGTTAGGATCATTTTACTTTTTTATAAAGAGTTAAATACTAGTAGCCGGGTGTTAATTAACTTTTTTTTCTTTCCGTTTATATTGTGACTGATTTCTCTTTGATGACAAAATGTGGTGAGAACAAAAATATAACTATGATAGATAATATAATGTGATATAAAGAAAAATGATAAATGTAGTTTATGTACCTAACTGTTACAACTAAGTAATAAACGGTGCAAAGCAAAATGGTTTTATAATATAGCATGAGTTTCTTCCGTTCATGATTCTTTTGTTTTAGTTCAAGCAACTTAGTTATATATTTTAAGTTGATAATTTATACAAATATAGTGTAAGTGTGAGATTGAATACAAGAAAAAAATGACCAATATATAAAACTAAAATTAATTTATTATCTTTAAGATTTTAGATTAAAAATAATTAATTGTTGCTCAATCTCAAATTGATCCTCAAAATGAAATTTGTTTAGCATTTCCTTGAATAGTTTGTTAATGCATTTCTTCTTTTTTAAGTCCATAATGTTTGGGTGGTGAAGACAAAAATTAAACATTGTTATCAGTTATAAATTTTTTTGAATTAAAAGTGACAAAAATATTCATGCAGATATAATAGTTAATAATATCTAAAAAGAGTATTAATGAATAATGGATAAAAGTAAAAGTAATGTCACATCAACTAATGTCTGCTTTTATAATTACCTCTTTTTAAAAGGGAATTAATTTTTATGATGATAGCATGTGATTACATAAAATGACAATATTATAATATGGTTATGTTAGGTACACAGAAAAATTCTCATAATTGCAGAAAAAAAGAGAAAAAGACAATTATAAAAACATACATAAGTTGACGTGGCATTACTTTTATCATGGTGATGATTATTGTTTCTCTCATGAGCAGAACCTGTAGCAGCACCATATAGAGGGAATGTGCTTCCATCTTCTTGGTGTGGCAAATTTCCATGCTCACCATTACTACCACCGTGCGTTCCCATGCTGCTTGCATGACCAGATCCATGTCCTCCGCCACCAGAACCAAATCTCTTAACTGATGTTACCATATTTGTTGAACTTGTTACAAATGGAGTATTTGATAACCCTAATTACAAATATATTTGTTTTTAATGCAAAAAAGTTTTAAAAATATAGATACCGACAAATTATTTGTACATATGATTAAGATTTTTGTCTGCTAAATTTTCATTGGTTTCAACAATATAAATTCTATCCACAATAAAACTATAAATGTTATGTTAAATTTTACTAACAAATTTTATCAAATATTTTTAGGCTTAAACCCTTTCTTGGTCCTAATATTTGTGTAAAAATATCAGTTCAGTCCTCAAGTTTTGAACTGTCTCAATTGGGTCATAATTTTTGTAAAAATGCACACATTTTACCCCAACCGTTAACTGATCTCAAACAGCGTTAAGTTTAGCTGACGTGGTATGCTGATGTGTTGGCTTAATCCTTTCGTGATCCTCATATTTGTGTGAAAATCTCAGTTCGGTCCTTAAGTTTTGAACTGTCTCAATTGGGTCATAATTTTTGTAAAAATGCACACATTTTACAAAAATTATGACCCAATTGAAACCGTTCAAAACTTGAGTTTAGGACCAAGGAAGAGTTTAAACCAATATTTCTATTAATCCGTTAATAAATTTTATTTGACGATAAAAATTTGTTCGTTTTGTGAAATTTTGATATATTTTATTGGAGTAATTGTTGAATGATGATGACTAACATAATTCCATGCACGTTTTATCTTATGTATTAAACATTAATTCTCTTCATTCCCTTCACTATGTCCAACCACGAATAATAAGTATTTTGTCATTAAAATTTGACTATTTAAAAATGTTTTATAAAATTAAATAATGACTTCAATCAAACCAAATTAAATCATAAAAACATTAATGAAATTAATTAATAAAGGCACAACGTACCCGATAATCCTTAAACAGCTATTTTTTTTTTATTAAAAGCAAAAATTTGGTTACTTTGTTTTCAAGTTGAGAATAAAAAAAGAGTAAGAATTATGTTGCTTGCACCAAAATAGAAAATGTATTATATTAATACAAGAATCATCTTAACACAAACATTCTAATAAATTCCAAACTGAGTCACCTTTTATTTAAATGAATCAAATAATTAATATTTTCTTTTTTTTTCCATAATACAAAAGTTAGAAACCTTAGATGATGTATATATTACAAAAATTTCTCACAAAAAAAATATTTGTTTTTCAATATCAATTGGGTTTAAATTTATCAATAAAAAAAAATCAAACATGCCGTAAAAGAAGTTAATAATAAGTTGAATCACCAATAAAGTTTAAATAATCACAAGTATAAAAAAAAATGAGAAGGAAAATACCAATATTAGAAGAGTTTATTTGGTGTTCTGAATTGACAGGAAGAAGATGATGATGAAGCAGTAGCAGCAGCAGGTAAAATAACTTCACATGGTTCATAATGTGTTCCATTACAAGCAAGCTTTGCTTTCAATTGGTTTTTGACATCAACATTACATTAACTTCCATTATATAGCATGAGTTTCTTCCATTCTTGATTCTTTTCTTTTAGTTCAAGCAAATTAGTTATATATTTTAAACCGATGAATTTATATAAATATATTGTAAATATGAGATTGAACACAAGAAAAAATTGAGCAATATACAAAAATAAAATCAATTTGTTATCTTTAAGATTTTAGATTAAAGATAATTAATTGTTGCTTAATCACAAATTGATCCTCAAAGAGTATTAAGAATGGTCGACACCAATCTCTAATTAACACCCAAAGAGGGGAATAAAGAGAAACATAGGGGATAAGAGGTAATTCACGTGATAGAAATATGTAATAGTGTTCTGCTAAGTGGATTTTTCTTTACTGGAATATTTAACAGGCTTGGATTTTGGAGTGCAATGTCTTCCAATTTGGCAAATCAATTTCGTAATCTTCCTAGCAAAGATCTTATGGTTAACACGAAGGTAATATATTCTACGAAAACGTATCATAGATTTAGCATTTTGTTTTATTGTAATGTACGGGTGTCATAGAATACTCTTTGATTGATGCACTATTGCATTCGCTGCTCTGGTCGGTCAACATTTGGTTCAGGTTGTTTAGGAGAGATGGTTGCTTACTTTTGCTGGTTTTCTGAGATTTTCTGAAGGAATAAGTAACTGTTTTTCCTAAAATAACCCAACCAAACACGGACTACTTATATTTTATTTTTACAGAAATAATAAATTTTGTTTTGTAAAGCATTGCGTTGTGAAGATCTATTGCATGTACTGTAGTGGAAAATACTATGTTTATGTTGTCAAATTATCAAGTTGTATGGTGATGCTGTTTATAGATTGTGCATTACATCCTTATTGCCTATAGTTTGATTTAATTTGTCCTGAATTCTTTGAAAATATAGATAGATGATGACTGTAGAGTTATATTATTAAGTTTTCTCATTTTCTTTTTCTTTATTTCAATCTCATTCAAGGCTATGGTTTCTTTTATGTTGATTTTTGTTTTTAAATAAAGGATCTTTTTTCATTACCAGTTCTCTTCTAAGGATCCGAATGAGGTTTTTGGTTTTGGTAATAGATATGTTTCTTGTCCTTGCATTGGAGGTTGAAACTTTTGTTAACTCTCCTTTAGCCCAGTCTTTAGGCTTTTGTCTGCTATTTCATGTTTTGATGTCTAAATATGTTTTGATAAACTGTAGTGGGTTTTTTCAGATATGCTTTGGAAGGCATTGAAGCAGCCAGCAAGTGGTGGAGAAGACTATCCATCGGTCCATGCCTAGTTGAGTTCAGTGAGGATCCTGATGTTAATGTGCGATTTTTCTCTAACCAAGCACTACAGGCAATTGATCATGTCATGATGTCTAGCTAGGCAGGAATGGTTCAACAAGCGTTTCAAGAAGAGATGTAATATTTCCAACTATCACAAGTAACACTACATAGTTATGTTTAGCGCTTTTGCAGTCATAGTTGAATGGGTTATTTATCTGAGTAATTAGTGATTGACAATTGATGTGATTTAGTTTTCATTTTATGCTAATTTCCATATATTTTTGTGTTTTTCTCTTGGTTGTATTCTTCCTAGATTCTTTTGTTGTTGTCTGTTGTTGTAATTCTGTGAAATTTCAATCTTGAAAGGCAACTTTTTGGAACCAGGCTATCGTCATCCCTTATGAATGAAGAAGTTGCACTTCTTCACTAGGCTTGGCCTCAAAGCAACCCATTGCCAAGCCATCAAGTTAGGATCCATCTCAGACCTTTGCATCGCCAACAACCTCATATCATTGTATGCAAAATGCACAGATTTAAGCTCTGCTCACCAACTGTTCGACGGAATGCCCCACAGAGATACAGTGTCTTGGAACGCCATAATTTCTGCTTATGTAAACTCTGGTCACCTGGGAACCACATGGAAAATCGTCAGTGCAATGAGATGGTCTGCACTTGCATTTGACAGCCACACATTAGGAAGCATTCTCAAGGGTGTTGCCCTAGCTGGTGAGCTCAAACTTGGTCAACAGATGCATTCTGTCATGCTCAAGACGGGTTTAGTAGAAAACATGTTTTCTGGTAGTGCCCTCTTGGATATGTATGCCAAGTGTGGGAGAATTGACGATGCATACATTGTTTTTAAGAGCATGCCAGAGCGCAATTACGTATCGTGGAATACACTTGTTGCTGGCTATTCACGAGTTGGTGATCGTGACATGGCATTCCGGGTGCTACATTGTATGGAGCTTGAGGGTGTAGAAATCGATGATGGCACGGTGTCTCCACTTTTGACATTGCTTGATGATGCTGAGTTTTGTTGGTTGACAATGCAGTTGTATTGTAAAATATTGAAACATGGGCTGGAATCGTTTAATACTGTCTGCAATGCTTCTATCACAGCGTTTTCAGAGTGTTGTTCTTTGCAAGATGCTGAGAGAGTATTTGATGGTGCTCTTGCGTGTCGTGATGTGGTTACATGGAATTCCATGCTCGGTGCTTATTTGACGCACGAGAAAGAAGATTTTGCATTTAAAGTTTTCATTGATATGCAGAATTTTGGGTTTGAGCCAGATGCTTATACTTACACTGGGAGTGTCAGTGCTTGTTCTGCACAAGAGCGTAAAAGCAATGGAAAATGTGTTCATGGGTTGGTGATAAAAAACGGTCTTGAAGATTCTGTTCCCATTTCTAATGCTTTGATTGCCATGTACATCAGATTTAATGATAAGGGAATGGAAGATGCATTAAGAATATTCTTTTCAACGAATCTCAAAGATGGTTGCACTTGGAACTCCATTTTGGCAGGATATGTACAAGGTGGTTTGACTGAAGATGCCTTGAGGTTATTTCTACAAATGAGATCTCTGGTCATAGAAATTGACCATTATACCTTTTCGGCTGTCATAAGATCATGCTCGGACCTAGCAACTCTACAGTTAGGTCAACAGGTTCATGTCTTAGCACTTAAAGTAGGACTTGATACCAATAATTATGTTGGGAGTTCGTTTATATTCATGTATTCTAAATGTGGGATAATAGAAGATGCTAGGAAATCTTTTGAAGCAACTTCCAAAGACTATGCGATTGTTTGGAATTCAATCATCTTTGGGTATGCACAACATGGACAAGGAAACCTTGCGCTTGACCTCTTTTACTCAATGAATGAGAGAAAGGTGAAACCTGATCATATAACCTTTGTTGCAGTTCTAACTGCGTGCAGTCATAATGGGCTGGTAGAAGAAGGCTGCAACATTATAGAGTCTATGGAGTCTGATTTTGGAATTCGACGGCGAAAGGAGCACTATGCTTGTGCAATTGATCTCTATGGTCGGGCAGGGCAACTTGAGAAGGCAAAAGCTTTGGTTGAAACGATGCCTTTTGAAGCTGATGCAATGGTGTTAAAAACTTTGTTAGGTGCCTGTAGGTTTTGTGGTGATATCGAATTAGCTAGTGAAGTAGCAAAAACTTTGCTAGAGCTGGAGCCTGAGGACCACTGCACTTATGTTATACTCTCTGAAATGTATGGACGATTCAAGATGTGGAATGAGAAGGCTAGTATAACAAGGATGATGCGAGAAAGGGGAGTGAAAAAAGTTCCTGGTTGGAGTTGGATAGAAGTGAAGAATAAAGTACATGCTTTCAATGCTGAAGATCATTCTCATCCCCAATGTGTGGAGATATACACACAACTACAACAACTAAATCAAGGAATTAAGTTGTTCAATAGTTTTGTCAATCAAATGTTGATAAAACAATTTTTGCAATATGATGGGAGATAGTAAAGGTTTTCTCTACCTGCATCCATTATTTACTATGAACATAATATATGTATTCCTATTAGCTGATTTAATGTCTCAAATTATAGTAAATAAATTATGTCATAAAATGACTTTTTCTTTGCACCGTTCTACAAATATAAAAGAAACATATATATGAATGCTATTAAATGTAAGACCCGGGAAATTATATAACTTTTATATATAAGCCGTTATTGAAATTTATTTTCACTAATATTATGTGGTTAATATGGTAATAGCTTGTTGTGATGGGCTAAAAGTCGTGTAAAAAATCCTGTGTTGTGAACGAAGGAGTAAGGGAGTGTAATACACCTAGAGAACCATTGTTTGGTGAGCAAGGAAGTGAATAAAGGAGTAAGGGAGCAAAAGAGGTGAAGGTCCGAATCAAGAGTGTTATAAAGAGGAAAACAAAACCAGGTATGGGGAGCCAACCCTCTTTGCATTAGTTTCGTTATTTGGATGTGTTTTGTAACTGGTTTATGATTCTCTGTTAGAGTTATCGGACTGTAGAAAGGACGAGAAAAGCTATGATAATGTGTTCACTGATGGGTGTGACGAATTGGACGTGCCTTATTGTTTTGACCATGTTTTAATTCGAGTAATGCAAGGGAGGAGGAAGGGGTATTTGATATAAGAAGTGGTGTTATGCTGTCATTTTTAAATGATTGTTTCAATTGGGTATTTTTCATTAATGTAACGAACAGCATAGAACGGCAGTTTTAGGGGCTGAATTGTATGGTAAATGTGGAAAATGGGTGGACGGGTGAGTCCTGGTTATAATATTTGAATGAGTAGTGTTTGACTGTGATAATACGTAACCTTTGAGATTGATTATTCTGGCTGTGTGGTTTGGATATAAAACTAGATGTTTTATGTGCTTTGATTCATTAGTTACTAGAACGTAGGACTGTGCATTTTGGGTAATGGCATAAGGTCATGTCAAGTCAGGTGTTATCTTGATATGGTCAATTACTTATCAAATGAATTAACCAACGATTAAACGGATTAACAAGATGATATTGGTAAGGAGAAGTATACAAATAGACTGTCCCGTTGTATATGCAGGTTGTGTATGTGTAGGCTTGATGTGTTAACCGTGAATGTGTGAAGTAATGAATTAAACAAATAGGCTTGATGTGTTGTTGCTCCTAATGAATTAGTTGTCACTGAATTGGATGTTCTATATTAATTGCAAACCTTCTCTGTCTAGAGTCATTTGATTTGTGAGTACTGTCTAGTTAATGTTCTGACCATGTGAAAATAGTATGTAGTCTGTGATCTCTAATTGTATCTACAATAAGCTTGATGCTGACTTGATGACGAGGTAAGCTAAAATGTTTAAAGGTTGGATGGTTGTTATTGTGTGATTCTAATGCTTCATTATATTGGTGACATATCCTCTAAATGAATGGACGTAAAATTTTGAGATTTCTTACTCTGCTGTCATAATGCATATAAGCATGAATGTTGACCGAAATTGAAATGAGTCAAAGGTAATATGTAATATTAGGACTAGATTTTTAGGTGCTTTCTATGCAAGTGATTTATGGTTGAATGATACAAAGCTCTGTACTACCTGCTGTGTAAATAATGATAATTAGCTGTTCATAAAACATATTAGCTGTACGAGAGACATAAGATGGTTGCTGGCTGCTTGAACAATTAGAACTTAACTTCCTGGTCTAATGAAAAAAAAAAAAAGATAAATTGATTAAGAAAGAGGTTAAAACTGCTTCAGATGGTTACCTATTTTAATTCAGTGAGTCTGTAGATATATCTCTTGTAAAGAATCTTAATTGTTCAAATTAAGATTCTGTTGATTTCAAAATTGTCAGAAGTTTGCATTTTGCACATCATATACAGACTAATTACAGAAGAACCTTATGTTGATTCTGTTCCAACTTTTAATGGTATATTATTCTTGCAGGTTCAACCATGAAGGGATCCAATTTGTTTGATTTCTTCTAGCGTACAGTGGTGTTATTGGGTGTAAAAGTCAATCTGCTGATTCCGAACCAAGTTTCAACATTGATTCTTGTGTTGTGTTGTGAATGTGTAATAATTGGACAAACAAGAATTTAAGTGGAATTAGTTAGTGCAGTAACCTTTCTGGATTAGTAGAGGAATTATTATCCAAGCTTTGCACAGACAACACTTTTGATTGGGTGCCTTTGATATGTGTAATTGGTTGATCAGTGGTTGGCATAACCATTGGTATGAGGATGTTAGTCACGTATAAAATGAGAATAAGACTTGTCCTCTGCGTGAACGGTAGCTTTAAGTTAGAATGGGGGCAGCATTGATCATGTCACGCTTTATTATAATTCAGTACTTGAAATTTATTGGTTGTTTAAATGGTTAAGTCAGTGGCTTTTGTTGGAGATTAACCCATGGTAGAGTGTCTAGTGCGTGTTAGGGGCTGATCTTGTAGCACTTAGGAATGTACTGGAGTGATGTTTAGGTCAAAAATTGTAGTTAATCTGGATTATCTAATTTGATTAGGTTAGGTAAATTAGAAATTCAATAATCTAATTTGATTTGGTTAGGCAAAATAGAAATTTAATAATCTATGATCTGTTTCTGTAACATAAAAATCTTTGTTTTCTTGTATCTGTTTTTTTTGTTTATGTTTTTTTACATAAAATTTGGTAAAAAAAAAAGGTTCATGGACTGATGGTTTTAGGAATAGTCATGCGAGTTTTTTTTTAATAAAGGTTTTTTTGGTTTTATGAGTTTTTCTTGTCCTAATTGACATGATTTGAGATCAAATCTGATCAAATGAGCTAATTTAACAGGTTTAATAACATTCACCTGCTCCAAAAGAAGTCGGACATCACTCATAAAACTAGCCTTTCCATTCTCAAATCGTGTAGCTTGGTGACCTAGGTTTTGGAAACGAAAAACCAAATGCTGAAATTTTGAAACACTCGCTCCATACTTTCTTCCCTAAATCCTAAACCCTAAATCCTATATCATCATTTTATTGGTTTATTTAAATTTATATTTAAAAAAATATTTAAAACGAACTAATTATAATATGTTATCAATAAATTATTAAAAAAGTGTTGTTAAAAAGGTTTTTTTCTTTTTTAATCGATTAATGATATTTTGACAGTATCAAAACATTGTCTTGTTAAAAATATAATTTTCCTTAAGCATTCCTGTCTAGTTTACAATTCTAGTCTTCCTATGTTCTAGTATAAATGGCATTCGATTCCAACCAAATATTGCTAAGTGAAAGCATTGTTAGACGTCAATATTTATCTTGCATGTAGTTTAAATAGAAAGAAGGATGACTTCAAAAAACATGCCACGGACTCTCCCATGTTTGATATCCTTAAAAATCATTACAAAGTGAACAATCTTTCTCTAAAATATATTTTGGATAATGGCTAGATGGGACGTTGAGAAATACACCTATAACCATACTTTCTTTAACTTCTCAAGTTGTCAACAGTATAGCTCTAGCTAGCCTTTGAGAAATTATTTCACTTGAACGTGAAATAACATCAACCCTGATAAGAATAACGTCGCCTGATTCTCAGCCTCTGGCTATAGCGCTATGTTTTACATTATAACAATGATAAAGCCTTATTGATTTTATACATTAATACCTACCTGTTATTATTTTTCTCCATCATTCTCATCGGACAACCGTACTTTGACGCAATTTTTTCTTATTTCTATTATATTATCTTTCATTACTTCTCTTTTATCTTTTTTTTTTCTTTTAAAAATATAAAAAATTATTTCGTTAAGAGTATTTTACTCTTATAAAAAAAGTTGTTAAATAGTAGTTCTGGTGTCAATTAGTTTTTTTTTTTTGTTTATATTGTGACTGTTTTTTCTTTGAGAGCAAAATATTAGATGGAGTACCGGTAAGATGTGAATAACTTCTAAAATTGTGTAAGTTGATTGGTTGAAAAAGTTTATCAATGGAACCCATTACGTGTCACTTAAATGTTAAAGTAAAAAAACATGTCAAAGTATAATTATTTTATCATATAGAGTACGGATACTTTGCCACGCTTGAGGTGTCAAATCCATTCATTTGACACGGTAAGATGTCAGTAACTTCTAAAATTGTGTAATTTGATGATTGAAAAGTTTATCAATGAGACTCACTTGTGTGACTTGAATGTTAAATTAAAAAATACATGGTAAAATATAATTATTCTATCACACATAGAGTATTGATACTTTAACACACTGAGATGTCAAATTGATTTGACACAATAAAATGTCCGTAACTTCTAAAATTGTGTAATTTGATGGTTGAAAAAGTTTATCAATGTGATCACAACATGTCATGTTAAAATAGAAAAACGTGTCAAAATATAATTATTCTAATGCATAGATACTAATACTTTGAGATGGTGAGGTGCAGGTATAAAGAAAAAGAAAAAGTCTCTTTAATAACTTTTTTTTTTACAACACATACGTGGCCGTTTGTGATTGGTCCGTTTCAAATATTTTTTTAAAATAAATTCAAACAGATCAATAAAAGAGTGTTAATGATAAATGTAACTGTTACAACTAAAAGTAAGAAACGGTGTACCCTTGGCATAGCACAATGTGGCCACCCCTTCCAGGACTCTCCTCGACAAAAACACCTGTTCACTTGCCGCTTTCTCTGCTACATCAGATTCACACTATCTCTATATCTCTTCTATGTATGCATCCATATACATTTTGTTCAATCTTTAAGTATAATAGCATTTTGTTTAACGACGACAGAAAGCCACAAACGAAGGAGACATATCCATAAAAAACCCAAAAACTGGAATATCATATGGTGCAAATGTCAACCCAAACATCATTCTGGATATAGAATGACAACAAAGTATAAATAAATAATTATTATTTCCATGCTTTCCATGCATTGGAGACAGGCCTGATGGGGTTGCCTGCAATCAATCAAGACACTATAACAATAACGAGGGTAGTTTGTACACATTATGTGAGAGTTCTTGAGTTGATTAATAATGCAGAAGAACCATTGATGCCGAGCTAGATATTATATTGTCCGCAAACTAAAAGGGTTGGTGGTAGGGTAGCCAGCACAACCATGCAGAAGGTCACGGTGGGTTTCACAGGTGGGTGGTGAAAATGTCGAGGATATTCATGCTTTGGTGGTAGCGTATGAGCTGGTCGGGTTGGTAGAAAACAAGGTACTGCCGGAGGGGCCTTATGCAGTGCCGGATTCTGGTGAGCGATTCCCGGAGCTGGTGCTGGTGGGTCCTTCGAAGATCCACGAAATGGTGGTTATTATTAAGATGAAGAACGTGGCCGTTGTTGTTGTGGTGGATGGGAGCACGACGAGGACGGTGACTCGGCACGGTAGGGAGGAGCCTGTGGCGGGTTATATAGTCTTGGAGCTGATCGATGTGGCGGAAGAGTCGCTCCACCTGGTTGCGGCTCTGGGGATGTGGGTGGTAGCGGTGGAGGTGGGTTAGCCAGGTTGACTGGCGAAGATGGCGGAGCAGCACCGTGATGCGGTGGAGTGGATAAAACGGTGGGCAGCCCGATGCCATAAGGATGGTGGATATGGGAGTGAGAGATATAAAAGATGAGATTTGGGCAACTAGTGGTATGAAACCATAAATGCAGGAAAAGTAGGAAAAACAAAAAGGAGGGTTTGCACTGTTTGATGCCAGCTTAAGTTGCGGCAAGGTGGGTGAAACTAATAATATCTTTCAACGTTTAGGGCTGCGTATATTAATGGTTTAGTTCTACTTTTGTGGCTGATTCATGCTTTGGCGGCTGCAACCATGTGTGTGAAAAGTAAGTCTGAAGTCTGAACCATGTGGATTTCTCCTAAGCTTCTTTCACATAACCTATGTCATTCTTCTTCCCTGCAATCAGTTCACATACCTTTTTCCTGTGGCTACGCCTTCTTTGTTCAAATGAAGTCATTCTCATCGGTAACACTCATTTCACCATTATACTTTTAATAACATGACAAAGATGTTGAACAGTAATCTATTTTGTAGGCAACTGCTAGATTTATAAAGGAAAATAAAATTTTAACACCATTTTTTTACACCATTTTGACACTGCACACGTGTCAAAATGTGGTTGGACGATTTCAAATTAAAAAACAAACTTTGTTTTTTCTCTTCCAAATATACCCCTGTCTCAACTTTTTTAATTTAAAATCGTCCAATCACATCTTGACACGTGTGCAGTGTCAAAATAGTGTTAAAAAAATGGTGTTAAAATATCATTGTCCATTTATAAATTCAATATGGAAAATGTTTATTTGACACTCTCCCTTGACACAATTTTGACACACCTCCACGTGTCAAAATTCTATTGCATGCCAACACATTTTAAATAAAATGCTTTTAAAGAGTTGCAGAAGGGTATTTTTGGAAGAAAGTTTGTATGAAATTTGGAATTGGCGGCTTAACATTTTCATCTTCTTCACTTTTCGAAACCAAGTCTCGCGTCTACACCATTGTCTCTGCGATTGTCTCAGCCATTGGGTTCCTCTCTTGATTTCTCTCACCCATTCGAAACCAAAGTTACGCGTCTTCATTCCTCTCGATTTGTATTCATCCATTCTCTGTTGGTAAGCAGTATATGTCGTTTCACGTTTTGCGTTTTGGTTTTGGGTGTGTTTTGTTTTTTGCAGTATATCCCATTGTTTGGGTTGGGGAGGGTTTATGTGTTTTGGGTTTGGGTTGGGGAGGGTTTTTTTGTGTTGTATTGTGCGTTTTTTTGTTTTTATGAACCCTAATAAACCATTGCTGTGTTTTTCTGAAATTTAGGCAGTCGCAATGGCCTTTCCGAACCCAAAGGTAAGTATTCATAGGTTTGTATGAACCCTAATTCACTTTATATCGCATTTATATATAGTTTATCTTTTTTTTTGGTAAGTAATAAATTTTTTGTTGATAATGTTGTGTAGTGGCGTGTTTGAGTCTCTGTTGATGTTTATAGAAATTTTTCATGGTGTTGTTCATTTTACAAATAAAGTGTTAGTCGTTAGGCATTGATGATGGTTGTATTTGAACCTATTTGAACCTATTTGTAGGACCTTATAATCAATGATTATTTGAAAAAGGATAAAAATCGACGTGTTTTCAGTCTTCACAATTACAGCAGCTGTTTGCGTGCCAAATACTTTGGCCTTCAAGACATTGCAACANCTGACTTTGTGAGTCAGGTTTAATTTCCGTTGTGTATGTGGTTGTATTTCACATTTAGCAGGTCATGATGTTTTCAGTTTCCCTTTGTTTCTTTATTTGTAGNTNTTTCTTCCATTTTGCCATGACTATCATTGGTGGTGCTATGTAGTAAAACTAAGCACATTAGAGATATATGTTCTGGACTCTTTGGTGAAGGGTGTAAGAAACCGGAAAAAGATAGACATTCATGTGGTATGTGTCATAAAATTTAATAATGTTATTGACTTTGTTCAAATAATGTATTGTTAACGTGTTACTGTTATTTGTACATTGTAGGGTGAAAACCTTGCTCGATTTTTTTGCATGTTGTACAACAGACTGGAAGGCAGTATTGGACCTCTGTCTGTTGTACAAGCAAACATCCCATCCCAACCAAACCTGTAAGCCTTAAATTCAATGATATGTTGTTGTAAGTAATGAAGTTTTCATAATTGGTCGTTGAGTATTTATTTATTTGTTTCAGGCATGACTGTGGAGTTATAATGTTACAAGCAATGCAAATTTGGGATGGTTCAAATAAATTCAATGGGAAAACCATGCCAAATTACTCTAATGTAAGGAGTAGATAACATTTTCATTAATTTTTGATGATTTGGTTTGAATTGACTAGTTGAATAATTTTCTTTCAGGAGGAATTGCTTGCAATAAGAAAGCAATACGTACGTGATTGGATCTTGGATAAAGACAACATAAGAATACTAGATGCGTTGGAGGTGTACGAATTGTTGTAGGACATTTGTTGTTTTGTAAAAATGTAGGGCAGTTTGTTTTTGTATAGTTTGTAAGATACACAAATGTATATGAATACATTGTGGAAATTATTATTGTAATAATATTATTGATTTCAAGGTTCTTATGTCAGAATGTATAGATGATTGTTCATTCATGATTGATGTCGACCTTTACTTATTTGCAAATTATAAAACAAGTTTAATTTTGAGTAGGTGAAGCTTTAGCTGTATAAAAGAGCATGGTAATCGTTTTCAGGGCCTTGTAAACGATTACAAGAATGAAGTGGCACATTTGCACGTCCTTGTGCATTGTAGGAACCACCAACTTATAGCTGATGGACCACTGGGTCAATTTTCTGTTTTTAAGCCCAAAAGCACTTGGTTTTAATTCCAAACATTGATTACGTGTGACACTTACCATGTAGGTGATTTTTCTGGCACCCATTGATGGATTGGGGGAGCACCCATGCTTCAAACAACACCTAACTCTGAGTTGGTGAAGCTTTAGCTGTTTAAAGCAGCATGATAATCGTTTACAGTGGCTTGTAAACGATTACCCGTATGACATTGCACATTTGCACGTCCTANTGAACTGTAGGAACCACCAAATTACACCTGAGGGACTACTGGGTCAAATTTGGGTTTTTAAGTCCAAAACCACTTGGTTTTTGCTTCAAACAATGATTATGTGTGACACTTATCTTGAAGTTGATTTGTATGCCACCCAATGATTTGCTTTCATTCACAACAGTTGTGTCTTTGATCAGTATTGTACTCTTTAATTTATGTGAACTTGGTTTGGGAATTTCAGTGTTTAATGAGTAATTGTGTTCATTAATATGTCTTCTTACATGTTACAATATCTTAATTAAGGAAATATTTTCCTAGGTAATTAACACTTAAACAATACACAAAACATCCCAAAAAGAAGTAAAACACATGAACTTCTGTCAAATCACTCTTCATTCAGGACGTGGTCCCCTGTGTTGTTTTTGGTGGCTCCTACAGATGGT
>NC_028352.1:9160567-9213461 GCF_000741045.1 Vigna radiata var. radiata | reverse complement strand
AGTCAATAACATCCCAAAAAGAAGTAAAACACATGAACTTCTGTCAAATCACTCTTCATTCAGGACGTGGTCCCCTGTGTTGTTTTTGGTGGCTCCTACAAATGGTCTGGACGTGCAGAAACCTCAGCAGGCTCGCGTAATCGTTTACACTGCATTGTAATCGATTACAATGCAGTTTTTCACACACATCTTTGGCAGAAATTCAGTACTAGTGTTTATGATCTCATTCAAGCTTCATTCAAGCTTCCTTATGTGTAACAGGTTGATCAAAATTAAACTTTAACTCAACTAGTCGTTTACATCAGACAAATGACCACAAACGGCTTCGGCATATCATTATATCTAATACATTACTTTACCCTGCTTGGAAGCAACAAAATAAACTCGAAATATTTCCATCTGTACACCAAATCAAAATAGAAACCACTTAATTTCAATAACACAAATACATGGAACCAAACATAGATCAACTTCATACTGCAAGAAATAAGTTTAGCTACAACATCAAGTCATGGTGGTATTCAAAATATCATACATTAATCACTTATTTTTTTTTCTACATCCTATATTTCCGGTGTAAGGTGTCCTCAGGGCTTGGCTCTTGTGACGCATTCTTCTTCCCATCCTCACATACGTCTTCATTTGTGGTTCGGTGTCCATGTTCCCATCTGCTGTGTTCTGCGACACAAATCAAAAACCCAAAACAAATAAACACTAAACCCTCACCACAACATCCACAACGGAAGACCACAAATCAAAAACCCAAAACCTAACAACGCAAACCAAAAACCCAAAACCTAACAACGCAAACCAAAAACCCAAAACCTAACAACGCAAACGAAAAACCCAAAAACCCAAAACCATTACCCAACACTCGAACAAAACAAAAACAAAACTACCCTAACAAAAAACCCAAAACCCAACAACGCATTTACCTCTCTACAACGAAGCTGCCGTTCCGGACTTTCCATTTCCACCAACCGCCGACAACGGACAGCGGAAAATCAAATGTCACTCAAGGGGGTAACCACAACGCAGAGAACAACTAAATGAGACAAAGGACGAAACGAGAGAGATTGTGAAAGGAGAGAGATTGTGAAATGAAACACAAAACAAAGTTAAGGGTATATTTGGAATGCCAAATTTTCCAAACGCTACTCATTTTCATTCTCAGATTTTAAAAAAAAAAAAAAAAAACAACCAATGCCAGCTTGACACGTGTGTGTGTCAAAAATGTGTTAAAAAAGTTATGTTAAAGTAACGAGATCCATTGAATATTAGCAAAACATAAAAATGAACACGTAATTGTTTTCTTTTGTTAGAGGTTAGAGCCTCAAACAATACGAATGATCCTAACAATATATTGGATAAGACTATCCAAATAATTCAATATAGACTGGTAAAGACCAAAGCAGTATCGTTTAACATAAACAAAAATTTTCAGTGCATTTTAGAAATTAATGATTCAATGATGCATTAAGTTGTCTTTTGTAACATAACTGAACATCATGTTTTTTTAATAACAATGCATACTAGAAGCAAATAAAGCAAAAGCTCACCAACTCTACCTCCAACGTTCAATTTTAAATAAGAACTTTTTTATGATGATATTTTGACAATTTTTTTTTAACAATTTTTTTTATAATAGGATACATGTCGTCACTTTATTAGTCTATTTAAAATTATGTTTAAAAAAATATTTGAATCAGACCAATTACAAACTGTCAGGTATCAAAATATTATTAAAAGTGTTGTTAAAAGAACTTTTTCCTTTTTCTTTATACATTCTCACAGTTTCTTCTCTAGTCATTTTATCTCCTGAAAAAGTGACTTTCGAAATTTATATTTATGAAAACTTTCTGAAAAAGAATTTTGAAATTTCTGAGATGATATTCAAAATGAAATTTTGGAAACAGAATTTCCAAAATCATATTTTTGAAAAATGTAAAAGGCAGTTTGGAAAAGAATTTTCAAATATAATGTCTTTCAGTACATTTTGGGAAGTGTCTTTTGGAAGTTTTTTTGTGTTTTCTCTTCTTTCTCTTTAATGATGTGAAGCCACGACAACAACAATTATGTGAGGGGAAAGTGTTTGAATCATTGTAATTATTATAAGTGCAATTAGTAATTGGGGGGACTGTGCAGAAGTAATGCCACAGGAAGCAATAGCCTGCAAAAAAAAGAAAGTACTGGGCTTTTGGCCCAAGGCCCTTACCTTTTGCTTTACGGGCTTTCACATTTCGGTTGCGGTTTTTGCCGGGAATGAGTTTTTATAGGCCAAATCTGCATACTTCAAAGTTACGACTCTGGCACTGGAGGAATCGGAATTTTTGTTTCGCCTTCTCGAGAAAATTCGTCTTCCGTATTCTTGAACTGAAACCGTGTTCAGATTTTGCCTTGTGCGTTCCAAATCGAGCCGATGAGACGAATTCAGCTTCCGGAGCCGCCGAGCCCTACCGCCCGGAGAGGAACTCCGGACATATTCGAGTCCGGAGTTCACACGTTCGTGCGACGCGCCGTTGTAATCGGCAACGGCTCCGCCGCTTCGGAGAATCAGAGCGTCGGATTGGTTCGTGCCCTTGGCCTCGCCGATAAGCACGTCTTATATGTAAGAATGCATGACCTTTTATTTTCTTTTTGTTTCTCCGCAACCATTTCTTCGCAGTCCTAACATAATAACTAAGTAGTATTATTTGTCTAGTTTTGAACTTTGCGTTTGACTTGATTGAGAAATGGCGTGACTGGGGATAACGGTATAGCTTTTAGAATATTTAGTACCGAAGTTATTGTCTGAAAAAATGTAGTTTTAGTTGTAGTGATCCCTCAAAGAAAAATTACCGATTCAGTCCCTGATGCCTGCAATTGTGCATTACAGCGAGTTAGTGTTGTGTTGATGACTACTGATAGGGAATAATTGACTAAGGGAGGACTGAATTGGTGGTTTAGGTTACTCTTCTTAATATTGGATGTACAAACTATTCATCCGTAGAGGATAGAATTTTGTTGTTCGAAGATGTGTTGTGGAAAATATCGTTAGAGCGTTTTACTTTATTCGCTCAGTAACCCTATCCCTATGTATTGCATACTTAATTCGTTGCATCATGTGCCGTTTAACATGTTGATTTTAAAGAAGGTATTATAAGAATAATCTAAGCAAATGGATGAATCGCAAACCTGTACAAAGAGCATACCTGAAGTACCCATTCTGCATGCTTGGTATCTGTGTTTAAAAGGGAAAGCAAATTATTGAAGTGAAAACAACATCTATATATGGATTTATCTATAAGTATATTGGGTAATTGGCATAGTTTAGAAACACACTAAATTGAGAAAGAAGTGTTTTTTTTTTGTTATGTTAATTACTGCCAAATGAATATTTCCTGTGGGAGACAATGAGCTTTCCACATGTTTTGTTATGGTAAAATGTATATTTGTATACCTTTGTTGGTGTAGCATCTCAATCTGATACACTTTTGTATCCGTACTTGCCTTGTATCACTGTTTGGTGCTTCTAAATTAGGTTATGTTTGGAGGAAATGAAGACAACGTTAAATTTTTCCTTTTAAGTAAGTTTTCTCTTACTTGAGATCTTTTTTTTTTTAACAGAAGGGAAATAAGAATTAATTGAGATAGTACCGTTGCGAGAAGCATTTCATACTGACTCATGCTAATGCCATTGCAATAAGCATTTCTTAATGTCTTTGTCACATGACATTGTGTGCAACTAACACATGTTATTGGGGCTATATTTATGAGCTTAATGTTAAGGCTATTGTTAATTTTTAGGCATCTTATTCATCCTCTTTATAAAGCATTACTGCATTATATTTTGTCAAGTCATGTTCAAATTGAACGCACCTCTTAACAACTGAATGAGTTCACTTATCATTTTATGATTGGTTTTTGGCAGCGTGTTACCAGACCAAAAGGGGGAATTAATGATTGGCTTCAATGGCTTCCCGTCTCGCTCCATAAAAAAATAGATTATATAGTAAGAATGATTCAAGGTTATTCTCAGCTTATGTTGAAATCTCAGGAAAAGAAGCTCATGCCTTTACCTTCAGAAAATGGTGTCAGTGCAGGCTTGTTAGCTGTCTTGGAAGCTGATGCAAAGCAGATAGTTAGTTTTGCTCGTGAAACTTATGAGAAGTAACTGCCTATTCTTTTGTTTGTAGACTAATGTTATTGATGTGTGTTATTTTATGTATAGAATGTCTAAGTAACTTTGTTGTTCATTTCTTGGTGGAGACTGATTCAAATGTCTGAATAACCTTGCCATTAATAATCTTACTTGCTCAGAGCAGTGTACTTCCTATGAACATTACAAATATACCTAATATGATGTGTGATATGAATTATTTGGCAGTGTTTCTCTCTCGTAAGTTGTAGTAATTATTTTTGTACAACTAAGACATGTACTAGATTTACAAGATTTCCAGTGCATTAATGTGCTTTTGTCTTCCCGTTGTGGTGCTCAGGATAAAACTTAATCTTGTGATTTGTTTTTAACTTACTGTGCAAATCTTGGTACTCTGATTTTGATATTGATGCAATACAAGTCTCTCAATTCATGTTTTTTAACTTTCTTGTAGCATTCTTTAGCATTTTCTTGTTGGTTGTTATTTTATCCAGGGAGGGACCATTGTTGGTTGTTGCATGTGGAAGAGACACCATTTCCACTGCAAGTTCCATAAAACGCCTAGCATCAGAGAATGTGTTTGTCGTTCAGGTTTGCAGACTTCATGCATATTAATCTTTAATTTAATTTTGGTAAGATGTCTTGTAAATTATGCAAGTTTTTAGTTTGTACATCAAAATTTGGAAGAACAACTTATAACGTGAACATGTTTTAATGAAAGCAATCAATATTATTTCAAGCATTAATGCTAAATAAGTGCATGTCTGGGCAAGAATGTATTAGGCATGACTGCCATAGTTTGGTTGGTTTTGCAATAATGAAGTGAGATAAAACTAGGTTCAATGGTTTAAATTAACGAAGAATGGAGTTAAGCTGGTGATTGATGAAAGAGGGAATTGTGAATGCAATCCAAAACACTGGGAGTAATCACTGGAAATTTTTCATGTCAAATTTCAATCTTTGAAGCGGTCTTGGTTTACAATTTTGGCAGGATCCTGCCAGAAATCCAAAAAACTTAGTTCTGTGATTTATTTCCCTTATGAACTCTTATTCAGTCTACTTTATTTTCTTTACTTTTCTTATGTATCACATTCAAGGTTTTTAAATTATAGGTGTGGTCTTGTTTGTGGGAGCATTCTGTCATTGCAGGTTGATGTTTGTGGATGTAGTATGTAATTTTAAAGTGATGATTTCTATAACCACACCTGTATGATTACATCATCCGATGTAGTTAACAATTTAAAATCTGGTGTTTGTTTCCAAAAAGTGGGCTTTATATTGTATATATGTTAGTGTCTATCATCTTGTCAAAATATCGTTGCCCATGCTGTAATGTTATTTATCATTCTTGTATTTTGCTTAGGTGTTCATTTTTGGGCAAAAGCCCCAAAATGGTGCAATTTTGACTTCAAAATTACCAAAATGGTGTAGTTTTGAAGTTGTGTGAGTTTGGTACGACTTCATTTTGAAGAAGTCATGCTAATTTAGCATGACTTCATTTTGAAGAAGTCATGCTATGCTAATTTAGCATGACTTCAATTAAAATTAAAAAAATAATTACAACGAATTGAAATCATACCAATTAAAATTAAAAAAAATAATTACAACGAATTGAAATCATACCAAATTGACACGACTTTTGTTTATATCATCACAATTCATTGACATGACTACAGTTTATATCACAACACACTGAAGTCGTATCAAGTTGGCACGACTTTAATTAAAAGTAAAAGAAAAAAAAATTACAACAAATTGAAATGTACCAAGTTGGCATGACTTCTTCAAAATGATGTCAAACTAAGTTGGCACGATTTTAAAATTACACCATTTTGGTAATTTTGAAGTCAAAATTGCAATATTTTGGTGTTTTTTCCTTCATTACTGTGTAAGATGTAAAAGCATCTGCTCTGATTTCTTATCTTGGTCTGTCTGATTGTATTTGTTTCATGACCAGATACAACATCCAAGATCAATTTTGAATCGCTTTGACATGGTAATTACACCCAAGCATGATTATTATCCTTTGACTCCAGAAGGACAAAAACAGATACCTCGGTTTCTTCGAAGTTGGATAACTCCGCGTGATCCTCCAGATAGTCATGTGGTATGCATATTGTACGTATGTTAGACAATAAATAGCTTTTTACTTTGATGTTGGTTACTGTCAATTTCTGAATGAGGACTCTTATGTGGATATGTATGTTCAGGTTCTTACTATGGGGGCGTTACATCAAGTAGATTTCAGTTCAATACGTAGTGCTGCTGCTACTTGGCATGACGAGTTTTCAAATGTTCCGAGGCCCTTGCTTGTGGTCAACCTAGGAGGACCAACAAGTAATTTCTATTGTGAATTTGATTATTTGAAATGTCATTAAGACCTAGAGAGGAAGGATGTTCTGTGTGGCTAAAAATTTGGGGGTATTGACTGATGTCCACAATTGATTTAGGGAACTGTCGATATGGTGTAGACCTTGCCAAGCAGTTAGCAGTTTCTTTGCTCGGTGTTCTAGCTAGTTGTGGCAGTGTTAGGATATCCTTTTCGGAGAGGACACCACAGAAGGTAAAGTCCTTCATTCCTCGTAGCTTCTTAGGATAATAACACCACCAACTTGTCCGTCTCTTCATACTATTTCTCTCTTTGGTGTTTAAACAGGTGTCCAATGTCATAGTAAAAGAACTTGGGAATAACCCAAAAGTTTATATCTGTGATGGGCAAGGTAAATATATGTCCCAGTTTCGATTCCAACATTTAAAATTTGGTTCAACAGATAAACTTAGACAGTAACACAACTTTCAGAACCTGACCTGCACATGGGCCATTTAGCTTGGGCAGACTCATTTGTTGTCACTGCAGATTCAGTTAGCATGATAAGTGAAGCTTGCAGCACTGGGTATGCATGTATTAGTATTTCTATTATTAGAATAATGTTTCTATTTAATGCTCTTGGTAAAAGTATTTAATGTTACCTAATTATTTTGTTCTATCCCCAGGAAGCCTGTTTATGTTATGGGCGTTGAGCGATGCAGATGGAAGTTCAATGAATTTCACAAATCTTTGAGAGAGATGGGAGTTGTTCGTCCTTTTACAGGTTCCGAGGATGTAAGTTATAATAGTGATTTTTGTATCAAACACAAGGGTTGAAGATTATTGTGGAAAAATTTCATGTCTGGAATCACTCTTATTGTCAAAGGTGTTTATTTGGTAATGGATATATGTTTTACTTAAATTTCAGATATCAGAAAGTTGGAGTTATCCACCCCTTTCCGATACTGCTGATGCCGCCAAAAAGGTTCATGAAGCGCTTGCTGCCCGAGGGTGGAAATTGAAGGTATAGAAATGCAATTGGAAGTTGGCAATATACTCTTTGCGGAATTATTTTTGTCTAATGGGGGTAACCATTTTGTTTGATTGGACGATTTGTTGATACATAATATATTTTATTCATACCATGAATAGGAAATACAGGTGGTATGCATGTAATCATTATCACCATACCAATTTTGAATGTGTCATGTGTCATGTAAAGTAAACATGTTTTTCCATTTTAAAGAATGAGGCAAATAAGAACTGCATTTAAAAGAGTCCCTCTACCCGTTCTCTTTATTTTAGTTGGTGTTATCTTTGGCAAAGAAAAATCGCCAATGTGTTATTCAGGCAAGATAATCTATAATGTGAGGTTTGGTTCACTATAAAATGGGAAATTACTTAATTATATAATGTTACCAAACTAGCTTGAAAACACCAAGTTGTTCATAGCATTTAATGTGATTATGTTTGAATTAAACACCAGGTTCATGCAAATGACCTAAATTATTGGTAAATTGAGACGAACTGGCCTTATCATGGTGCTTTTGAAACCTTTAGAGGGAAGTTTTAACAGCGTTGGTTGGACTAAAATTCTGGTAATTGGTTGACATACAAATCTAAGATTTGCGGGTTCTAGCAACAGTAGAATATACTTAACAAAAGGCAACAGAGAATCACCGAGATGAGATATGGCTTTCCTTTTCTATTTTCAAGCCCCGTTGAACCACACCAATTCCAAATATATGCTGTGTTAGCACTGAAGTGTTAGTCATGATAAGGGAAATAAGGTATCATGGTAATCCATAATTGAATTTTCGTGTACGAACATGATGTCATTATCAAAACTTTCGCGGACATTGAGCAGTAAAAGGAGGAGAACCAAATCTTTTACTTTATTGTGATGCAAGGTGGAGCAAGTGGGAGTGAGTTCTTCCCACAACCACTTCACAATAATATTTAAATTTCAATAATTAATTTTAAAATCAAGGCAATTAGATTATGTTGCTACTTTTACATGTATGGCATTTCTTAGAATTTTTTAAGCTCTTATTATTGATTCTTGTTTAATGTTGATATGACCTAGTAATGAGAATATTTTAAATTAAGATAATAGAACGGTTTTATATGTGCAATTCAATTGAGTAGGGTGTATATTATTTTAAATGAATAAGGTGATTGCATATAATGCCTTATTATGATTAAAATTAATTTTAGTATATGTGGTAATTTTGATTCTGACCTTTTTTATTTCTAGGTTTTATAGTGAAGGTGTCGCATGTATGATATTTTTTTTTTTATTAAAAGGAGTTACTAATATATTTTTAAAAAGAAAAGTACACCACTGGGGTTTGGAGACGAAGTTGCAGCTTGTAATAGACTTAAAACAAATTCTGAACATATAAGTAAATTATATTTCTTTAAAACAGATAAAATAAATAAAGTTTAATTACAAGTTTGGTTTCTATATTTAAGATTTTATAATATTTTTTTTTTACTTAACTGAATCTTTGTTTAAAAAAAATATTAATGATCTTTCTGTTAAATTTATGTTCTTATCTTTTCCCTTTGAATTTTCTTTGGTTTTTTTTTTCTTTACCTTTTTCCACTTCTTTCACCTCCCACCATATTTTTCCATTGACTTCAAGGAACCATCATACCTCACTTCATCTTCATCTTCCTATATATCATAAAAGCTTCAAATATGAAATAACTCACATTGTCAAGAGACACATTCAACTATAAACCATGATTTAAACAATAACTCATGAATCATAGAAACTTATAAGAGGGAGGAAAGAAAAAAAGAAAAAAATTGTAGACAAAAGAGGAAGAGAGGGAAAAGCGATGTTTAAAGGTAGACGGTTGGTTTACCAATTTACTATATTGAAAATGTTGAATTTTGTATGTTTGAAGATTGTAATCTAATATCATATTTACTTAATATTTATGATAGATGTATAGGATTATGATGTACGAACTTATCCAACAAATATATTAGAAATGATATATTAGAACGAATATAAAGTTAAACAAATTGTTTAAGTTCCGACAATTGAAAATTGTATTGGTTATAAAGTTAATTTATAATTTGAAACACCTCAAAAAAATATAAATGTATCTCATTGATGCATTTCAAAATAGTTGCATAAAGATACATAAAAAATATTTGAATAAGGGTTAAATATGTAAATAAATTAATGAACTTAGAAATAAAAGAATAGAAAAAATATTAAAATGAAAAAAAAAAAGTAATTGATGATATTATTTATCTTAGGGAAGAAGAAAAGAATTTACATAGAAGTAGGATGAGGTAAGTTGGGAAAAGAAAAGACAAAGGAAGTGAAAGTGGCACGTGGGATCAAGTGTGGGTGGGTGGCCAGGTGTAAGGTGGTGAGGGAGAGGACGTTGGTGTTGAAACTCACCGTTCCTTCACCGTTAAAACCTTTCCACACTTTTCTCATTTCTCTATTCTTCTCTTTCAAAAACCCTAATCAATCCTTCTTTTCAGGTCAGTCACTCAACCACTTCATCTCGCATTATTCTCTTTCTTTCTTTCTTTTTTTTCTCAATTTTCACATAATCGACGTATTCCTCATCTCATCCTAATAATTACAATTGCAATTACATTTTTCCCTTTCTTTTCTTTCGTTCCTTGGATCGACACGGCAATTGTTTTTGGTTTCGCGTGCAGGTTGGGGTCGTGAAGGGTTTTGATTTTTCGGCGGCGGAAAATCTTGGTAAAATTCGTCTTTTTAACAAAAAAAAGAAAGGTTTTCTTCTTTAAAGTTGGAGGGTTGGGTCTGATGAGAATTATTAGGGGAATGCAGAGATCGCTTTGCGAGGACCACTGCTGCTGTAACGACTCTTTCTTTCAAGGGATTGGCATCACTACGCCCAAGGCCAGAACCCGCGACAAACTAATGATCCAAACCCTCTGAAAATCAAAGATTAGGGTTTGTGTTGCGTTGCCAATTACAATGACTCGTGTGTTAGTTCAGAGGGGTTCTTCCGGCGGTGGTTCTTCTTCTAACGCAAACCGAAGTGGTGGGTCGTCTACCAATCCTTCGGCGCGGGCAGAGGCGCAGGTTTTGGTTTCGCCGGACAATACTGATGAGGTGGTTGTTGGAGATGACGTTTTAGAGAGTGATGATAAGGGGAAGAGTGAGGAGAGTATTCATTTTGAACAGCCTGACGGGTCTTGTGATAATGGTGTAACTACAGCTACTGCTGTTGTTGAGAGTGATATAAGGGAAGAGTTTGTGAAGGGGTTAAGTGGATTGAGAATTGGTGAAAGGAATGTTGCAGTGAGTGAGGGTGCGAGTGGGGATTCTTCTTCCCTACCTGTTGGCGGTGGTTCGTGTCCCCCACCTCCTCCGGTGCCGCCTCCCAAGCCTAACTTGAATGCAAGGAGGAGTGTGGCCGGGAGTTTGATTTCAGCTAGTGTGGGATCGTCGAGGAGAACATCTGCATGGCCGGCTGTTCCGGCCAGGACTTCACCTGCTGGGTCTAGGCCGTCTTCTCCCCGGTCACATAATGAAAGTGAGGGGTACAATAGTGCGGATGAACAGAAGCCTTGCCTGGTTTCGTCTTACGATGATTTTGTAAGTTATTTTCTTTAGACCATAGTCTGTGGATTATAAAAAGCCATTAGTAACTAATAATTTAGCCAATTACTTTTTTATAAGTGAATAATTACGATTAAGCAACTATTGAATTATACCCTTAGCATTTAGGGATACAGATTAATTAGAATAACATAATGACATATTTGACAACACCATTTATATTTATTTAGACTATGTTTAGACCAGCTATTAGTTCATTAAGTTGGATAGTGGTTCTGGGGTCTGTTTGACTTGTATGTAACTCTTGTCATTATTAAGGGATATATGTATTCTGGTACGATAATTTTTGTTAAGTTTCTCACGTCCACGTTGATGGTTTTGTTTCGTGACCGTCCTTACTCTAAGCCTCTATGTACATATGTATTAATAAATTGAACTTGTATTAACATCTATTCCAGGAAAGGGAGCGGCAGTTTGAAATTGATATCAGAAGGGCAAAAGGTTATGAAGTAAAAAAAATGATGGAGGATGGAAATTGTCTTTTCCGAGCGGTTGCAGATCAGGTGTATGGGGATTCTGAAGTGTATGATTTGGTCAGACAGATGTGCATAGATTATATGGTATGATATTAGTTTTTATTTGTGACAAATACCCACACTTATGTTCACTATAACCGATAATATGTTTCTAATTTTATGATAAGAAGCAGATCTAATTTCAGTGGTTTTAGTGATATTAACCAACAAACAAATTTTTGAAAGGATTTAGTTCATTTTAGCTTTGGTATCTCATCAAGAATTAATCATATTTAATTAAAATACATTTAGGAATAGTAAACTGTTTTAGGTTCCTTGTTTTTGGGTGAAGAATGCATTAGAAGAATAGCCACTATGGTTAGGAAAAAGTAATATGGGCCATGGTTAGATGATCAGCCAGAGCGGAATCCTAAGCTCACAATTTTTTATAGAATGTTTTACCATTGGTGTTGCCTGGGATTCAACTTTATTTATTTGATTTTTTTATTTGTCACATGTATATTTGAACAATTTTATGTCCTTTGCTTTTAGTTCGGTTGGAAATTTTTTATTGTTTGAATTTTCGTAAATATGCCGTCTCTAATTCAATTGATAAATTGTTTTAATTATATACATTCAGTGGTGGCATATTTTTGTATGTGCATACTTCATAGATTTTTCTCATGCAAGTAATATTGGTGGAGTTTTATTGAACTTCAGAGGAATAAGTATATTAGTGGTTTTATCTTCAGGAGCAAGAGAGAGATCACTTTTCGCAATTTATAACTGAAGGGTTCACATCTTACTGCAAGAGAAAAAGAAGAGATAAGGTATGTGACAGTACAGTTGACGTGCATTTTGTTTCTTGCTTCAAGGGAAAACTTGGTTATTATTGAGATTTTAGGTCTTTTTGTTAGGATATAATTGCTTTATTTCTCCCCCTTTTCATTTGCTATTGATTGTGTGGTTGTCAAACTGGTTAGGTTTTATTCTAAAATTATTTTTGGCAAACTAAAGTTTACAATTTCTATACTAAAAATATTGTATTGTAATGAACTGAAAGAATGCACAAGTTCCCTGAATTTGAGAAATCCAGGACAATCCATAGCCACAATACTAATGTAATGGGTGACTGAAATGATTTAACACTTGTTAATCTTTGTGCTGATTGTTCACTGTCTCAGGATCTCAACCCTTTTGCCTTTTTATGTTCCATATTCGTTTGAGAACTATCTATTTGATTGATTGTTTAGAATCTTCTTTCTTCACTCTTTGTGTCTACAATGATGTGATGATTTAGTTAAGAGAGTTAAACCCTTTCATTAATGTGTCAAATGATCGAGTGTTGTCTTTACCCAAATGTTGTGAAATATTGTGTGTTGTCATAATGGAAACATTCCTTGAATGACATGGGGCAATGAGTTATGTGAGTTGCGGCTTGAATTCTGGTTAGCCTAATTTCTGGTGGCATAGATTACCAACACAAAAGAGAAAATCTACAAATGTGATAGAACTGTCATTTTTAATATTTTCCTCTGCCTAATAAATGTCTATTATGTTTCGTAGTTTTCAAATGAATTATTTTGAAGTTGGAACTGGTAAGTTCCATTATAAGTAATCCAATCAATACTTGCGTGTTGAGACAGTTTTCTGTCTGTTATAAATAATTCAATCTAGGACTTAATTGTGTTCAGATTAGTTTTTCTGATTGACAGATGTGCAAGAAACTTCATTTCTTTATTCCCTTGTATATTTCATGCAAACTTAATATAATCTCATGCATTCTTTATTTTCTCTTTTCATGCCTGCATTTTTATTAATGTTGATGTGAATTTTCCTTTTAAAGGAAGTGAGCATCAATATTTATATGTGGCTCTTCTCGGACTATATTCTTATAATCAAATGAATTTGTGTATGTTCTCTCACCTTAATTGGATTAGTGTCATTGTGGACTCTAACCAACCATGATTCGGTGTTCAGTTTATGAGATTAACCGCAAGTATTTTTGTGCTCATATTCCTAGATAGGGAGCTTGTCCATTACAGAACATTTGTATATGAATTTCTTGGAAAAAAGATCGAGTGCATTATTCTCCATAGGTTTTTTTGAATGTGTTTAAAGCTATTTTGAATTCAGGCAAAACTTGTTCGTTCTTTTTGGCAGGTTTATGGAAACAATGTTGAGATACAAGCCATGTGTGAAATGTATAATCGACCAATTCACATCTACTCATACAGCATAGGTGGGCTTCTGAAACTTTGATGTCTGATTGTTTATGTAACTAGTCTATAATAACATCAATCATCATGCAGAACCTATTAATATCTTTCATGGAAGCTACAACACTGACACACCGCCAATTCGATTGAGTTATCATCATGGAAATCATTACAACTCCCTTGTTGACCCACGTCGCTCGGCAATTGGTGCTGGTCTTGGGTTTAGTAGTCTTCGCGGAGTAAGTACTATTGATTATTATTTCCTTTAAGTTATTGTTATTTGTGTCTGTGTAATGATTTTATTTGATAACCACTGGATAATTAAACTTAATATTGTATTATACATAACAATTTTAGGACTCACAACTATGCAAATTGTGACATTAAAAAATTGGTATGCTAATAAGTGATGCCCATATGTGTTTCATGATGATACTCAGACAAATGTTGACAAAGATCAAGTCAAAGATGCTATTAAATCTCAACAGGACGAGCAGATCAATAACGTAAGTATTTCAAATTGTAATGGTAAAAATGAGGGATTTTTTTCTTAACTCGGTTGCAACAATAATTTTTATGTCGTTGCTTTGAACAGGCACTTTTAGCTGAGGGTCGGTTTTACTCTGATCTTGAGCTGACAGAAAAGGAAATTGAACGCATGGTGATAGAAGTTTCTCGAGCGGAGTACCTTTCAGATACAAGTACATTTAAGCAACAGTTGGGTGACCGAGAGTCATCTACCTCAAACGCTGAACCATCGTCTTCTGGAGCAAGTGAGTGTTATATACAAGTTTGAAATAGTTTTATAGTTTGAAATATTTTATATAAAAGTGACTTAGTGTGTTAATGAGAGAAGCAGGACCATCAGGCACTGGTCGGAAGACAGAAGATGGAAAAGAGCATGGTTGTGATCTGAGCAGTGGGATGCAAATTTTACTGTCGATGGGATTCACATACATCCAAGCGATTGAAGCTTACAGCATATTTGGAGATGATGTTGATTCCATGGTTTGTTACCTCTTAGAAACCGGCAGTAGCAGCAGACGTAAGGGCAAGGCCACTGAATGACACACCATATCTCTTCAACTTAAATAAATTTGTTTAGTTTTTCAACTGCAACTAAATCAGTTAAATAAATATAATACCCTGTTGTATCTTCATCATCAATCATCACTATACAACCATTAACCTCTCCACTTTATTTTCCTCAAATTTACAAAACAAAACAATTACTTTTCTTTTAAAATCATGAAGCAAATGTTTTTAGGATATTAGCTATTTTATATATAAAATCCGTCGCTCAGAATCAATTTCGGATATGTTTGGCCAGGATTCTTCAAAACATTAGATTTTAATTTTTTTATAATATTCCTTTTTTATCTTTAGACAATTTATTCACCATTTCTTTTAATATGTATGCATTTTCTTTTCTTTTTTCGTGGTAAAATTGAGTTTTATTTAAGATCGATTTTGTACTAATTTATATTGATAAGGAATATAAGGTATATTTCACATGAGTATTAAAGATCTATTTTTTACTAATTTGTATGAGAGATTTTAAGAGATCTATTTTTTTACTAATTTGTATGAGATTTTAAGAGATAGTTTTACAAAATACCTATTATATAATAAGTTAGTTTAATAAATTCTAACTACTCGATCTAATGCAGATCGATGTTATCTTATACGTAGTTCTCATATTTTATCTTTATCTACTACTTTAATGTCTTGTGCTTTCTATAAATATTATAAGAAAAAAGCAAATCCTTTATTTTTATAATATAAATAGAATTTTTTTATTAAATATGTTTTCATTATACATATAATTTCATTTAAGTTACTAAAAATTTAAATATACTATATGCATGTATGTATGAATATAAAGCTGTTCTTGAAAAAGGTTTTCAAAATTATTTAAAATAAACTTTAATTTTCATCACATTTAAAACATTTATAGGAAAATTTTGGTATTGAAAATAGCCGTACATTTGTATGGTTGTTTTATTATTGTGTATGTGGTGATGAGTTATATAACAGTGTGATAAGTAAAAAGTAAAAAGGTTAAATAGTTAGAATAAAATGTTATCGAGTGTGACCTTATCATTACAGATTAAAAGAAAAGGCAATTCTCTCTAATGCCCAAGATTTAATCCAAAATTTACGGTTTCATTCAACCTATCAGATTTCTACCCCTCCTCCAACATGAGTATTCAATCCTTGTACATCATTGAAAAGTTTAAAAAATAATGTTCTCCTTCTTCATCCTTAGAGTATCTCAGTTCATCTAAATCTTGCCTTTTATTTTTCTTATATAATCATGTATCATTCACTGTAATTCTTTCCTCATTCCTAGCATTTTGATACCTACTCTACCTGTCAACATATAAAACGCTTAGACCATTCACTTTAGCTTCTTACGTGCCATGCAATATCCTCACTTCATCAAAATTTCTTATTTCTCTGACCCTACATTTAGAAATCGGTTCGTGGTGAGTGTATCTTCGAATCTTATGTACCATTATCCTCCTCAATCCCTGGCTTCCATAAATTGGTATAAATTCCCTCAGTTTCTTCGTTTTTGGTAAAAGATTAGATTAATCCTAACTCAGAAAAGGTAAACTTGCGAGCACATTTAACAAGGTATACAGATTACACCATTCCGAACAGAATAATTTTATTTAGCAAGCAATGTCAATTTACTTAAGCAAGCAGTAAAGTTATTTTTTATAATTAACCGAATGGATCCTTTATTGAGCTAAAACAAAGTGAATAAGCCTTGCCTATAATAACCAGGGTAACCATTTGCTAAAAAGGCATGAATTAGTAAACAATTTTTACACCACAAAAATGCGCCAAATGAAAACGGGCGAAAAAAAATATATCAAAATTTTGGCGTTGTTAACTTCGCACAGCCAAAAATAAAAATCTTACTGTTTTTAACCACTAAAGCAACCAACTTCAGGAAATGAGGAAAAAAAATCCGCTACAGAGCTTTCATTAGAAACTTGGATCCTAGGATACTATTTAAATCTTGAGAACTACGTAGACAAAATCCTGGTAGCCACTTACTATGCAGTTTTCACTTTTCGAGATGGAGGCCGCCGAAATAGACTGATTAGATCATCAAGACCCTGTCAGACAGCATCAGTTAGAATGAGTGCATACAAACTGGATACCAAAAATTTTGCAAAAGATTTTAGATAATAAACAAATAGATTACCCTAGTGGTGATGACCAAGAAACTGAAGAGCACAATTAAATACGATCCCAATACTAGAAGCAACAGCAAGTCAAATGTGACACTGGCAACCTGTAAAACCACAACAATTTCTTTCAATGCAACATGAAATTCCAAAGCCAAAATAAGTTTGGATTTAACTTATTTTGGAGTATTAAATTTCTTGTACAGCTTCTTCAAAGAAATTTTGAATAAACTTTCCAAAGAAAAGGAATCAAACATGCATATTTTGGAAAAATGATACAGATTTTGTTTATTGTGAAAATTCACTCCTTTTATACTGGAAAAAGATGTCCTTTAAAAAAAATAAGGGCAAACAGGTCGGTCAAATAACCAAAAAAATTATGCGCCCTCGAGAAATTGGTAACTGAATTATAAAACGTGGTCAGGACTCGGGAAGGACGGAAGATCGTCTAGTCACCAAGACTTCATCAATGATTCATTAGGTAGATTAAAATGGCTAAACTTTATATACAGACACGGTTCAAAGAAAATAACATCAAATACCTGATATATGTTCAGCTTTGCCCGGGTTGAATCATAGAAAGTGAACACTCCCTCTAGCACATCTCTATGCAGATTTACCTCGTCAGTATGATCTTCTAATTCCTATATACGCATATAAAAACACTTGGTAAGTACAGAAGTGAAACTCCAGGTATTGAGAATTGAGGAATGAGCAGCCTTCAACCTAACTCGAATGCAGTTTCATTACAACTTTCTAGTACAAAACAAGAAAGTATGTTTAAAGCCGTTTTTCTCCACAAATATTACACAATATTAGCATATGTAAACTCCCTTATCAACCCAAATTAAAATTGCATACATTTGAATATTGCCAGAAACTAAAATACAGACAATCTGTGTTGTTCAGACTGTCTTCACGTTGGACACTGCAAAGATGCTTGTAATAAGTGCAGTTGTTTTCTTCCAATTTTATCTTATATCAATAGAAATTGAAACACCGTAATAATTATATAAATCAAAAAGCACTTCTATTTTTACAATGTAGCTCATACTTTTAGAACATCAATTATTTCTTGTGATTATTTTTCATTTTTCATTATAATTTTGTTCTATTGTAGTCGTGTTGTCTTCAAGACTTATATATTTTCCACATCCGTATCATATCATATTGGTGTCTCGCATCAACTGATATACAAATTTTCCCCATCTGTGCTTCAGCTACAGAGATTCTCTCAGCAAAAGCCGTGACAAATTGATGCGTTACAATGGCATGTTCACAAAGTAAACAAAAGCAAAAAAGCATGCAACAATACCTTTTTCAGTGCCATGACAAAAGGATCATCTTTGGAGAGAAAAGGAGCTACTCGAGGTGTTTGGGACAAAACATCTAACCATGATCGAACATAAGAAGGATTAACAGCCAAGTTGGTGTTGTCTGCAAATATCTGGATGTTCTTTCCTTGGTGTCCATAAATATGCCTCTGGAAAAATATAGATCAGAAGACTGTTTAAAAGAACAAAGTTGGCTTCTCATTAAAAAGAAATACTTGGAATCCGATACATTTATAAAGCAATTTCTGTTTCTGGCCAATTCTTTAAGTGGAAAAGAACTAATCATAAAATGAACATCTATTAAGTAATCTTGCTCTAGTCTCGCTAATTAAGCCAGTCTGCAATAGTCAACCAATGCAGTGTTTGACCCTTTTTTTAAGGTTTTTTTCTTGAAAGAAAATGTAGACAAACATATTTCTGAAGATCTACATAGAAATGAAAAATATCTAAAAAGAAATTTGGCAAAATAACTACTCTCTCCACTCTCTCAATGTTGCCTCACGAGTCTAAGAAGAAATGAAAACTAGAACGTCTACTTTTCGTTTAGAGCTCTTATTTTGAACTATAATTTCACAGTACGTTTTAAACGCAAAAATTAAATAGAACAGAAAATAGCCAAAGAATAGGCTCGAACAAAAATGATTATCTTCAGTAAGGCACACTCAATGTTTTTTATGATACTGCACATGAGCAATTCAAATTTCAAAAATATTTTTTATGATACTGCACAGCTTCTCTCATATCTACAACTTTGGCATTGCCAGAATTCCTATATAATTAAACCAATGTCAATCCAGATAACAATGTTAAAATTTAGAAGATAAGCAAGAACACACGAATCCAGGATTGAAGGAGAAAGGAAGCAAATTTTATGCAAGAATGATCATTTTGTAAGTTTGAATGAATCACTAGAGAGTGTAAACTTTGCAAATATAAGGAATCAACTAAGCAAAACCTCATCAGCAACTTTTAATGCAATGCCAATATATATATATATATATATATATATATATATATATATATATATATATATCATAAACAGCACGTCGTTAATAGAACAGTTTCATCGACATGCACAGTACTAAACAGGCATTAATTAGCTCAATTCAAGGGTCTTTTTTGGAATAGACAAAGTTGAAGGGCCGCTGGTTCATCCAAGGGTAAATAACCAAAGTAAAATTATGACATGGTAGCATTTTTCTTAACCACATAATGGAGCAAAGTAATGCCACCATTTAGGAATTCAAATGGCCACAATAGAAACCCAGAAGATGTAAATGACCAAGTCCATATAAAAAAATATCTACCAAACAAATTCACATAGGTAAGGGGTAATGATAAGGTTTGAAAAGTATATGAGAGAAGCAAGTATAGAAGGAGAAGGACACCGAACGGTGAGAGAAGGGGACCGAACGGTGGAAGATGAGGAGAGCGACCAAACCGAACGGTAGAAGGCAAGGAGCGACCAAGCTGAATAGTGGAAGGTGGAGAATGATCAGGCCGAGCAGTGGGCAACGGGGACCAAGCAGGGCAATTGGTGGAAGACGAGGAGCAAACAGGCCGAACCGTAAACGGATAACGAGCAGGCCGAACGGTGGTAGGCTGTGAGGAGTCAAGCCGAACGGTTGAAGGATTACAATCCTAATTATCGCAGCAATTAGGATGGGCGAGAACTAATTACAGTAAAATGAGCCACATTTGAGGAGAATATTCAATATAAGTTAATTAGAGTAAATAAATATATATCATAGGGAAATATTCAATATAAGATATTTATAATTAAGGATATATGCTAGGATAATATATGGGAGGATATTTATATTAAATGCAGATATATTCTAGGGAAATATTTAGTAAGAGATGGGCGGTAAATAATTAGTATAAATAAAGCTAGAGTTAAGGGTATGCTTTTGATTGTAGAGTTTTATGACAAACATTATTGTCTTGTGAGGGAGGTTATGCTCCCAAATAATTGGGAGATTATGTTCCCAATTATTGTTTACTTTTGTTTATCCAAATATTACCATCAACAAAAGAGATTCATTCGTTCAATTCCATTCTTTCATTATTCTTTTGCTTGTTTTGAGTGTGTGAGAGGTTGTTCTCGTTACATCTCCTACTCGGATACGTAACAAAATCATACAAAAGATTAGTTTTGAAATTAATATAAATGCACACTCACCGCATCAAATATAGTGAATAATACTAGAACTAGTGCCAGGACAAACAAACAAACAAAACACTCCCTCATGATTCTTATTATGCCAAATGATTGGAAGGAGAATTAATTATAAGGACATTGAGAGGCTACATTCCTAATCTATTGTTTTTGCAGTGAGGGAATGAACAATGACTTCTAGTTTTTTGAGGTAAACAAATCTTACCGCAAGACTTTCAGCAATTAATTTCACACTCCTGACAATAGTTGCTTCATTAACAAAATGCCTGCAGAAGCTCAGTCAGCAAAAAGGTAAAAAAATAATAAAATTCTGGCATTTAGGTCCAGATATGAACCTGCTGTCAACCAAACCACCAGCCTTTTCTAGCAATTCAGGTGCTGTAGAAAGTTCGGATAGAGTGGCAGCAGTAACTCTCAGCCTTGAAAACTGTTCATGCTCCCAAGCTACCTACAGCAGATGACCATCTTTAATAACTAATATTAGAAGTAGCATTTAGACAAAATGGAGGAAGCAAGTGCTTGCTATCAGGAAATCTTTCACTAAGACATGAAGCACGAGCTGATATGAAAAGGAGTATAAAGTGTAATCTATTAGGAAGCTTAGTGTAATCTATTAGGAAGCTTAAGTAATAAAATATAAGGGCTTACATCAGACTAAAATGAAATTAGAGGAGCAAATACATCACAGTTTCCAGACCTTTTTTTATAAACATGTAAACCACATATAAGGTGATTGTACATGGTACTACTGTAATAAAATAATGTGATGATGGCAATTGTGTGAAAACACAACCAAATTGATATTGAGCAAAAGCTAAGTATAAATTACTAAAGATCTTGGAAAGTGAAACAGAACACCAAGAATTTATCACTTACTCGAGGATTGGAAATGTTTATTTTCTTATGCTTCAAATTCACTTTAAAACCTAATTCTTCGGCAACACTTGAAAAATCCTACACAAAATTTTCCATTAGAAATCATAAAGATAAAACTGCAAGTAATCCATTATAGTAAAGCCTGCACCACTTAGACCATCCACTTACTTCCACAATTTTCTTAATGAAAGCATTTTCTGGAGGCTTAGACACATGAATCCACAATTCATTTTCCCATGAACCAATACTATCTAAGCAAATAGCATAGTCAATGCTCTCACGCAGACGTTGATCAAAGCTCCGAAGCCACTGAAAACGCAGAATTATGTAAAAAAAATCCAGAACAAAAGGGAAGGTTGATTACGTGTTAAAAAGAATTGTCTGCAAAAGAATGAACTTCCAAATATGATATATATTACTTTACGAGTTCCATTGTAGTTGTAAGGCCCACCAGATGTTAGCCCAAACAGCAGATTGTATTGCCCTCTTGTCTTTGGATTAGAATATAAGAGAGAAAACAGCCTAGCTACTTCAAGAAGAGCCACAATGCCACTTCCATTACTATCACTTCCCACCGATAATGCCTGCAATTTCAGATATTTTAACATGATAATCATATTATTTTGAACAGTTTGGTTTTTAAGGTAAACTTCATAAACAACATACAGGAGCAGCCCCAAAGGTGTCATATGATGCCACTATTGCTATGGTGGGTAATTGATGAGCATCATCATCTGTCTTCAGTCCTGCCAACCATCCCTGCAACCATATAAAAGATACATTCACACGAGTTCTATTTAAAGAATACCAATTTTAAAAGAATAGTACAAGCATATTATCCAATTAAGAATTAATCAGTTCTGTTGATACATGCAGCTAAACTGTTACTCAACACAGAAGAACTCCAAGCTGTTTATACCTGCAGATTACCCAGTATATTTGCACTAATTATGTGTGAGAATTCCTAAGGAAAACACTAAAACACAAAAATTGGCAGATTATTTCCTATTTTGATTCACTCCTACAAGACACCTGAAAGAGACAAGATCTGTGTAACAAGTGACATGATCGCCTGTTAAACATTCCAATTGAAACAATTCCTAGTAACTTAGTCCAAAACTTGCTAAGTGAGGTTTTAAAAAATAATCTTTCACGGTATGCTTCTCTGGTTATTAGTTCATGCTCGAACCCAGGGTTCTTCCGAATTATCTAGATCTTTCCTCAAGGCTTCCTAGAATGATTATCGCAGCAATCAGGGGTTTTTGTTAACCTAGACTTACACTGAACCAGTTGTTGTAGAATTTAAACAAAAAAAATTAGAAAAAAAGAAAGAAATAAATTTATGGTATGCATTCAAGAAACACAAGTTTGATTTGCCTTTTCAATCACATTGCATTTATCTAAAAATAAGGGTGAACAAACACCTGAATATTTGTAATGGGAGGAGAAACAACTTTCCTTGGTTCTGCGGCTGAAACAACAAATTTGTATCTGCAACATCCCAAAAAAATGGAAAGAAATCATTCAAAATGTTACTTCCAAGAGAAAAATAAACTTGGTAATACAATAACTCAACAAACATGCAAATTAAGTAACTACTGTAAGGAAGTCCAGGAAAGAGAATTTAATAATATAAGAAAAGCAGCAATTAGGAAATGAATAAGACAATTCAAATTCAAACAAATAGAACAGAAGGCATTCAACAACACAAAAATGTAATGCCCAGAAGTTGGAAATATAAAAGGTAATCCCATATACGGTCCAATCAGTCAAGCCATAAAGTTCCACATCACTTGCTTTGACCATCTAGAGAATTTTGTAATATTTAGTTAAAGCAATGAAAGCTTCATTTAAGATTTGTATTCACCCGCCAGTTGTTGCAGTAGCAGGTTGACCAGTGACATCATTCTTCTTGATATCAGCTAACACAGCATCAATATTGTCATCCTCAAATGCAAAATAAACAGGATACTGCAACAAGATGCAACACCATAAAAGTTACATCTCCCACAAAATAACAAGTAAAATGATAGAGGTTTACATGATTATGTAATAAATGGAGGTGGGTGGGACAAAAAATAATTGAAGGACACGGTGTGCATCCCATTAAATTTTAAAAACATTCTGCATAACCCTGATAAGGGAGGCCATCGGAATGGTAAAAAAGGAAGGAGCAAGTGTACATTGAGAAAATATCTGAAGGTGTGTCATTGTAATTAACTTTTAATAATAATAATAATAATCAGCATGGTGTTACAAGTCTTCTTAGATAATTGAGAAACCACCTTCAGTAGTTCGTTAATTATGCTGTGAAATGATTATGAGACATGCTACACAAATGGTTCCATGATATAAACTGAAAAATTATGCTCGAGCAGAAACTAGGCAGAAAATAAGTGTTAAGAAAATTTTCCAGTTTTGAAAATATCTCAGCACTGATGAACCAGTCAAGGACCAAATATGCATGCAAAGACAACTAGAGAAGCATAGTCATAGCAAAATAAATTGTAAGTTAGTTTATGATCATTTACCACAAGTTCACAACCTAAAGATAAATAAATAAGAATTTAATTAAAACACAGAAAGTGTAAGGTCTTTTACACTGTCATTCAATCATAATTTGTTATGTTAAAATTGTTGAATTTTGTAATAATTTCTTTAAAATTTATCTTTTTTGCAATTTCTAATTTTGACAGTGTAAAAATATTTGTACTCGGTGTATAAAGATTAAACACCATAAACAAATCATCTGCTATGGACCACCACTGCATGCATGCAATAACATTTGAAACCCAAACAAGTTTAACATGCACATTATGAGGCTATCCAAAGTCTTTAATCGTCATCACATCGGTGGAACTCTTACAACGGCAATTACCCTTTTCATCAAACAAACACTAAACCCTAGACTGAATGATAGAAAGCAATAAATTTGTTTAAAAGTGATTGGAGGAGAACACAGCTTAGTTGGTCAATCACTGCATGAACCACTATAAAGATATAATAAAACCTTAGAACATAGTAGTAGCTGAATAAAATCACCACAACTACTTCAAAAGGAATTCATAATTCATAATTCAAGAACAAATTAATTGATCGTCACTTCCTCCTCTCAAGTTGGCAAATATTTTATTTTATAGGATATTCCAAAAGAAAAAAAAAATGAAAACAGTCAACAAAAAGGAAATATACTTACAGGTAAGTTTGCGTGTATGAGTATTTGTTCAAGTTCCGCCAATACATTCCTCAGCGGTTCTGTACTCACATCTCGATTGTTACTCCCCTTATCATCCTTGTTTTCAAAACTGAACAGCCGGGGAAGCAAAAATATTAAACCCCCAAGAGGCTTGCTTTCAGCAATATATTCTGCCATATTGCAGTCACAATATTTTGATCTTGTTAAATAACAAGTAAGACAAAATAACATCCTTCAAATAAAGATATCAATACGAATGACAGGAACAAGAAATCTTCAGCATTCACTAGAAAAAATAAAACACAGTTCAAATTATTAATAAAATGAATAACATCAGGACAAACACAGCAATAACTACTCAATTTTATAAAAACGTTAAACATATAACTTTTCCTGCTTAACTAGTGAACGAGAGCTTCTCCATGCCTAAACCAACGACATATAAGCTACTACGGATGCATCTCGAAGAGCTTATTTACAGCTCGTTAGGGCTCATCTCAAGACAGAGTTACTCGTGTAAATGTTATAATACAGCTCACTAAAATAGTTTATGATATGTTTGTGAGCTGATTTTCAGCTCCTTTCTACAACTTTTTAGGATAGTTTATGAAAATAGCATACATAAATGATTGCACATTAAAAACACTCGTTTAGTAAGTTCTTAATTAATTTGTTTACCCAAATGCACCCTAGGACAATTTTACAGATATGCATGTAAAGTACTTCCTTTCAGACTATCATGCGTAACATCTTAACCAATCTAGAGTGACACTGAAGTAACACTTCTGCCACTTCTCAAACGCCGTTACTAACTTCCGCAACTATTACGTCACGCGCAACAAACAAGTCTCAGCAGAATTAACCAAAATAAATAGTAATCAAAACCAAAACGTAAAATTTGAAAAAGAGGAAAGAAAAAAAAAGCAGAAAGAAGAAGAACCTTTAACAAAAGACATGTTAAGTTCGCGAAGTGGTATGAGGAGGACGGTGCGAGAGAGATCAGTGTGTGGAGAGAAGTGGAGCGAGGCGGCGTGATGGTTGAGGCTGGCGAGTCGAGATCCGAAAGGAACGCCGGACATGTCGTACTGGATGAGGCGGTAGACGTCAACAACGGTGGCGCCGTCGCAGAGGTCGACGCAGGCGACGAGGATGAAAACGAGCGCGATGACGGAGTCAAACAGCATTTCACGCTCGCGATGTTTCCGAGGCGCCATAACCATGGAGCAAGGTAAGATCAGATCTGCGAATTAGGGTTTCCAAATTCGCGATCGACAAGTGGATAAAAGAAGACGATACCGATCTACGCTTAAATATATCTGTTTGTATCGATCAATATAATATTATTAATTATTTATTTTTCATCTGAGCATAAGGTAGCTACAATACAAAATGATGCCAGAGAAAGCGACGCTGATTCAAGAGATTGAAGATGAGAAACCAGGTCACTTACACTGAAATCATTAGAAGACTGTAGTAGTAGTAGTACTCATTAGTGGGTTTTCTTTTTCTTTTTTCTTTTTTTTCATTTTAACATTTTAATTCTTCTTTTTCTTTCAGTAAACAACAACACTCATATTTTTCACTTGATTTTTAGATTCTGTTCCTAATTTTTTCTTTAATTTTTAAAAAGTTTAAAATATGATTTGTATTTCTAATTTTCAGTTTAGTTTTTCAATCACTCTCTAAAGTAACCATGTTGATTTAGGATATAAAAAATAATTTAATTAAATAAAATAAAAACATATAGCTATATTCAGATTTAAAAATTACATAAACATTAAGTTTGTTAAAATATGGAGCTTAAAATTATAAAAGTAGAATTAAAGTATGCAAAAATTAAAATAAAAGTAAGATTGCAATTAAATCTTTTTTAAGTTTTGATTTATAGTAGTAGGTAATAATGTGGTTTCTTTTGACATGTAAATGTAAAAATGGCGATGACCTATATTTTAATTTAAGTTAAGTTGCGTATTTGTGTTTAACACATGTCCGTGTATGACATTTTAAAATATTTAATCAATATTTATAAATAAAACATTTAATCTATAAAATAATAATATTTGTATGATAAAAATAATTTATAATATTTTATGTTGATAATTTTGATATATATGATTTTAATTTAGATTCACGTATATTATATGTACTAGATTTTAAAAGTTATTGTATATTTTTTAATATATGTATATATCTTATTATTTTTAAAATAAATGTAGTATATATATATATATATGGTATCTGATATAAATATTGTGTCCATTCGATAACGAGGAGGAATTAGTTGTTGATAAAACTTGTTAACTTTTTCAATAGTTTTATATTTTATTTTAATATATGTTTTAAAAAGATCACTTGATTATGTAAGTACTTTTAAATTTTGAGTTAATTAATTATGTTTATAATAAATAAATAAAAATATTATTATGTTTATATATTGTTATTTTTTTATAACGAATAGTTAAAATTTGATTTATAAGTTATTTTTATATATGAAATTAGTTTTTTATTATTAATAAAAATATTTAATTTATAAGTTATAATGATTTAAATTATAATAGTATTATATATTTTGTGTTCTTGAATAACAATAAAATAAATAATTTTATTTTTTAAAATTTTAATTTAAGGAATATGATCACGAACCAAAACAAGTTGGAAAACAGAAAATAACAGTTGAATTAATAAAATTTGTCAAATCTAGCTCACTTTATCATCTTAATTTTTAGATTAAAAGGTGACTTTTTAATTAATTTTTTTTAAGTTATATATTTATTAATATTGTAATTAAAATGCTTTTCAATATTGTTTTAAGTTTTATATATATATGACTAGAAAAATATATATATCATCAACTTGGTTATTTATAAAAAGGACTTTGAAGAGCATAGTTCATTACTAATAACTTAAGACTTATTAAATTGAGAAATTGTATATATAGTTATCTTCTTAAAATATATATCTAACAATTTAGAAAAGTTTCAACATTGAAAACAAGAACTTTATCACTCATGAAATCTTTTTCATCCTAGTTTTATTCTTAAGAAAACTTATAATAATAGAACGGAAAATCAATTTCTAAATAATAAAAAACTATTAAAAGTGATAAAAACGTAAATATTCTGTCGATATTTAAGAAAATGTTTTATTATGGGTTTAAGGGATTATTGGGTATGGTAACATCATCATTTAAAATCAATTAACAGCTTACACGTGTAGAATGGACAGAAACATTAAAGTGAAAACTAGATTGAGGTGAAGCATTTATGCATCTCACGTGCTTGTATCAAACTTTCAGTTCGCCTGCAAAAGAGATGCTGCTGGAGTTTGAAGAACAATATTTAGAATAAATGGTGAAAGAGTGACACGTGTGTGAGCTTAACGTTACTCTTGAATACATCATTTTCAAATGTGCTTATGAACCTTGCATAGTTTAATCTTTTTGCATCCCCATACCTATGTTTTATATCTTCTGACTCTAGAATTTAAAAACATGAAATATAATATATTTGAAAATGTATTTTAAATTATACAATCTAAAACACCTTTTTTTAATACCTTTTAAATAAATTTCCAAATCATAAAATCTAGAATATATTCCACATATAAATAGTTTGAACTTTGTTCATTCTTATTGAGATACAAAAAGAAGGTACAGAGATACTTTTTTATCTGATATCTTTGTTCAAAATTAAGTAGTAAGCTCCTGTGTTCTTTATTGAGGTTTTCTTTTATTTTTTTAATTATTTTTTTAAGTTGATTTGGTATGATTCAAATAATACTTTTCATCATACATGATACAAAAACTTTGCTAACGTTGGCATAAAAAGTTTAAATAACGAAATAGTTACTTTGAGAAGGGTTTTATTTCGCTGATAGCATTTGCAAGGGTTAACTTCCTAGGTCAAAGAGAATTTAAAAATAAAAAATAAAAAATTGAATAACTATAAACGTGTCTTGTATAATTGAGTAACATATTTTAGATCTTTTGAGCGGAATTAAGGGTGAAATTATGTTAAACCATCATTTGACAAGTCATTATCAGCACAAGATTGTTCGTGGGCGGTTTACTTTTTTAAGATATAAAAAATTTAAAATTATAAACTTCTAGATAATAAATCAATCAATTGAAACTAAAACTAAAAAAGTATATTGCCATCTATGATATAAAATACAATATGATATGTAAAATTAAAAATAAAATATGGTGCTTCTTTTATGGTTATAAATATAAGTGCCATGAATTAAAAATAAAACACACGGATATATAATTTAATTTCAAAATAGACATTAACATGTGTGATTTACGTGAAAAATAAACTTGGCAAAACAACAAACATTTGGATTAGACAAAATAATGAGTAAATTTGTATTTTTATATCCTAACTTAACTCATACATTGACTCCAAATAAGAAATATAATTTTGGAAAGTAAACAATACAAAAGGGGACAATGATACTTGTATAAGAGTTATAGTATTTATACGTGAGAATGGTTGAGTTACATATTTGCATTGGTTACCAACTCTAATGAGTTTAGTTGTTATCAATAATTGAAACTTAATGTGAAAAGTAGTAAATGTAAGATGTTTATTACTATATCCAACATCAATGATTAAGGATGATCCTTCCACACTTTTAGACTATTTAGTGTGACAAGACAATATCATAGGATGAATGAAAATGCATGTAATATTTTAGCTTGTAACTTTCAACAGTCAACAAATGTTAGCTTCAAGAACAAGATATTGATACACTCTTTACTATTTACTGTAATGAAATAGCATCATCGTTCTAAAATTCAAGATGAACGTAGTGAAGGGTTGTAACCTGGTGATCAGCAGTGCTCAGTTAAGGGTCAGCTAAGCATTTCCAATGTTCCAAGATATAGTGAGTACTGAGTCCTGTACTCTGCTGAGTGCTGAGCATAGGAAAATAAATACTTCAATCGCTTGATCCATCTTCATTTTCTGGAAACACAAACCGCAAGCCTTCATTGTCTCTATAAACTTGCACCAGAACAGCAGCCTTGTAGACAAACATTCCGAACATGGCTGGCACAAGCTAGGGTGAACAAGAGACAAGTATAAATAAATGACCAATGAAATTGATGAAATTTGAATAGTATGACTATGATTGGATAAACTTCTCTATAAATATAAATAAAGGGGAAAGAAAAGATAAAATGAATTGAGCTTCTCTTATAAGCTTATATCAGTTTATGTACTTTAGCTTTTAGAAAAATTAAATGAGATAACTTTTACAAAAGTTAAGTGTATAACTCTTATATGAGAAGTTCAATTCATTTTACTTTCTTCTTTTCTTCTTCTATAAGTGTTTATGGTGAAATTTATTCAAATAGAAAATGCTTAGTGGCTGAAGAAACATTCTTTAATATACATGCTGCCAAGGATTACCTGGAAATCAAAAAAGTCATTGGCAAAATATTGATGAAACAGGACCCAAAGTCCATATATTGTTGCTGGAATAACAAGCCTGGGAGATGAAAGTGATATACTGCTACCCTTGATTGACCTCTCCAAGAAATCTTCAAGGTCCTCACTTCTTATACCAATTCTGGTTAAGAAATATTTTTTGACCAAAACAAGCGAATAGAAAATGTCAACTACAGAGAATGTTAACTGGCACAATTACATCAAACTCAAAGCACAAGTTTTCATGTGTACTTCTTTGATTTCTTTTTCTTGAATATTTGAGGAACATTTTCATTGGATATGTTGTCTGCATGTTGATACAAGAGTTGAAGGTACAAGCAACTGCATTGAAACGATATATCAGTTAAGTATACTAATAAGGAATGATAAGGATAAGGACAGTTACATCTTTTTTTCCCCTCACCCACAAGGAGAAACAGTGATTAATAAATATCAACCGAGGCTCTTAGGTTATCTCCAATGTAAGAGTCATAGCATGAACTCTTATTTTACTTTATGTGGATCCTACCATGCCACAACATTTTAAAGATATTTTGCAAGTTTTGCTCCAATGAAAGATTTTTATTATACTCACATTTATAATTTCTTGCTTACACTTTAATGCAAGTACAACCTTCAAAAGATGAAAAATATATTTTTTATTATAGTGATCCAGGGTCTTAAATTTAAGACTCTCTATCAACATACTACAACGAAGGCTTCTTATAAGACTCGAATATTAAACTTAAGACCTTGACTACAACCCCTGCATTGGAGATGCTCTAATGGTCTTAGTAGAGTATCTTAGAGCATTAACAATTACTTCAATACGACATAACCAATATGATTAAAGGCAATAACAAACCTGAAAAGTACTCCGATCCCGTAACTTATAGCAGCCTAAAAGTACAAGAGAGGCACACATCAGTGAAGGAAATAAAAAGAAACTTAAACCTTGGGGTAGTATTTGAAGTTAAACCATTATGGTAAGACACTGACATCCATCTAAATTAAGAATGGTCGTGAAGAAAGAGAACAAAATTGAGTGGTAAGAAGCACAAAAATGATCTGGTTCATAATTACAATAGAAAATTGATGAGACTTTTTTGAGACAACATGCAAATTAAAGTTTACCTGTACTGAAAAAATTACCAAGCAATATCCACTACATGCCAATCCAATACCCACAGATAGAAGTAGTAATTCCCTCTTGAGCTACGATTAAGAATAAAATTGAAATAATAAGAAGCTTAAACAATATCAGAACTTGTAATTGATCAAAACCTACAGCCTTGAGGTAAGAAAACACTGATGTCACTAACTTGAGCTAACAAAGAACAATAACAAGGTCAAGAGAGGTATCGTACAGATTCATACTTGAGCATGTTCAGTTTCTTGCGCCTTGCGCTACTGTCCTGCAACATCTGTTGGTATATGAAGTGAAGCATCCAACATTATTGGATGACAACCAAGTTATTATATATTTACCCGAGAGAAGGTGAATGTGAAAAATTTTGAGAGAAGTCACAGCATATCATTTCATATTTCATATACAAATTTCCCACTTCCTGTCAATGGGATGTAAATGAAAAACTAGTCTAAAGCATACCTTAGCAGTCACCTTCTTGTTTATTGGAGGAGAATTGTCGCCTGTTAACCACTCTTGGGTTCTTGTAAGTTTCAAAAAACCGCCATCATTGTCAGTTCCCGTGATCTACAAATATTAGAAAAAACACATAAAATTGAATTACGTGACCAATGAATCAACATACAAAACTTGCAATGGATCAGAACAAGGCAAGAAACAACCAAAATTGGCACAATTGATCATATGTATTAAATTGGATCGGATGATTTGAAATTGGAAACAAAGAGTCTACTGCACCTGCTCTGTTTCTTGAGAAGTATTATTTGTCAGCGTGTCAATGTCATAATCACCAGAGTTTCTGAAATTTCTTCTCCATAATAAATCAGAAGTTCTTGATATAAAATCACCATTTAATTCTCTCTCCTTAAAAAATATTTGCAGGACATCCTCATCAGCACTACTCACTGAAAATATAAGTTTCAACCAATTAGATTTCAACATAAACAAGGTCTACAAGTGACAGGAAAAAAAGATAAATTGCCAACGATTAATTATTACTTATGTTGGGGCCAAAAGGATAGAAATAAACATGTACTTTAATAGATATAGAAGCACAAGGATGAGATATCTCCCAATGAATAGTTAAGCTACAACTGATCAGCAAGTTTTTTCTCACATGTTCCCTTAGACATGAGCCCTTTTAGGCCTTCAAGAGTAGGCAATGCTTATACTTAGCTATCGTGTCTCCAAATTTAATTTTTATTTACGCCCTTTGATGTAAGGGCTCTATTTTTGGCTTGAGGCTAGGACATTGTGTCAATACTTATGCTCAGCTACCATGTACTGAAATCCAACGAACAGATAGGATTGAAGTCTTGCGTACTGCATCAAAGGGACTCTAATACCATATCAATGACCAGTTCTCCAAAAAGCTTAGGCTATTAGTTTTTAAACAACATGAATGGTTATTATATCTAACATTACATCAATGGAAAGAAGGCCCTGGAGTTATAAAGAAAATTGTGACAAGAATGTCCAACCATACTAGCTTTTCAGTTAAGAGCTGGGGAGAAAATTTGCAAGTCTAACATAAATCTACACTATAACACATATTTTAACAGAATAATAGTCAAAATGAATAACAATAATAAGCATAAGAAAGGAAATCATTAAATTCCCTATAGATAACTGAAACAATTGTTTGACAACAGTCGTTTACTTGTTTTGATGCACCCTCGATTTGAATGTATCAAAAAACTATTCGTTCAAGAAAACTAGACTTCAAATTCCTCTCCTTTCTAACGGTCCAACCTCATTATCTTGCTATCCAAACTCCAAAAAGATACATTTACTTACACGAGATAACGTTTTCAGTCAATCTTAAACCTAGCTATCATGTAATGTAACAAAAAAAAAAATGTTTTTTTTAAATGATCCAAGCACCGTATTATATTTTCAAAAGTTTTCTCAGACAAAATATTCAGTTGAAACAAGGATGAGGAGCCAGCAAGTCAGAATTATTATTTTTAAAAACCAAGTGTTCCGAATGGCAAAGATTAGAGCGTCTTCAACGAATCTTTCCAATCCAGAATCTAAGTTATCAAACTATAGTACAAAGTATCTCCAAATCAAACTGAAGATGGTGTTTCTCCAGCAGAGGGAAACACTCTTCGGAGTTCAGACAAATTATATGTGTATATAAGTACTCATAACTATGAGAATTATGCATGTGCACAGTTTCCATTCTGAGTTTGAAACAGCAAGTTCGATTTGCCTATAACCCTTTCCCCAAACCCCTTATCCTCTCAAAAATGCTAACTTTCGCAGCAAAGCATAAAAAGAAGTAATTAAACATGTCCAATCGGGAACCAAGAAAATGAGTGGCTAACCTGAAGGAGGACCAGCTCTTACTCTTAGCACTGAAACCAGTGGAGTGGTTGTGGAAATAGCATTTGGGAAACGAGATAATGCAGAGATCTTTGGGAACTGAAGGCTGGAACAAGTGGGCGGTAATGTAAACCTTGAAAGGGTCTCCATGACATAGATGGAACGGAACGTCTACAATCCGAGCTACCTTACCCGCAACAGCATCACCTTCGAAAAAAATAGATATTAACAAAAGTGTACCAAATTTTAATCATTATTGCAATTTTGGACTCAGAATTTATGCACATAGGCTTTAGTCCTTATTTCCAACAAAGGAACTGATAAATATAAATTAACTGATTATATGAGATAAAAGTTTGATAATTTTCAATTATGACAATTGGTTTGGAAAGAAATATTACATTTTTTTTTTCTTTAAATGGTATGCAATACGTTATTATAAGAGTATTATTCTTTAGAATTGTTAGTACTCCATAGGTTGAATCATGGTAATTTGTAATTTAAATAATTAGCTTATGATGCATATTATTATTTTTATGTTTTTAACTGTTAATTTATACATTTTTCGTGTTGTATTTAACCTATTTTAGAAAAATAAGATTGATTAACATAATATATATATATATATATATATATATATATATATATATATTTCGTACATTTTGCATTGTCTGGTGTTGTGCTTGTGTGAGCTCAAATATTTCAGACGACTTGATCGTTTCATGGTATTGTCCAGACTTCAAATTTCTATATTTTTTTCTTTTTCTTTTTACTTTAAATTTTTTATTAAAACCGTTTTTTAAAAATAATTACTATTTTCCCATATGTTTCAATTCCCGCTTTGAGTGGCTATGCAAATTGTATTTTTTTATATTTAAAGTTAAAATTCTAATCTTAAGTTGTGACATATTTTTTCAAGAAATCATATTTTAAAAAAAATGGACACATAATATATTCTGATTTTGTCGAAATTCCAGTTTAACTTCTCTTCAGTATTTATCGTGCCGTATTCAGAAAATAGTACGTGATAACGGACGAAGGAATAATAAAGAAGAAGATGATGAGACCAAGGCATAATAAAGAAAAATCTTGCAACGTATTGGTCTGACTTTCTTTCAGTTTTCATTAACTTACCAAAACCATTCAAAATTTGGATTTTTCTTAAAGAAGGGCATCAAATTGGCTAGTAATAACTTACCATTGCCATTAGGGTCTGCATTACCTGTTTCAGATAATATTAGGAAATCTCCAGGTTCAGAACAAATGGTATTATCCGAAATGGCTGCTAATGAATAATAATAGGACTTCCATCGTGTGAGTTATTTTTGTTTGGTATTCAAGATATTTTATGGGGCTGTCAACAACCTTCAGCGCTATCTTTTCAGCCTGCAACGTGAGGATAAGCCAACAACAGCTGAAAAATGATGAAGTAACTGTGACTGCACAGACGATGCCATTTCCTTCAGCACGAAATGGAGACTTTAATGTTGTCATCTAAAGTGCTGTTCATGTTGTTTAGTGGAGCACAAGGATTTCACCCCAAAAGTCTTGAAAATAAAGTTTCAAATGTGATCCTAAAAGCAAATAAAAAAAACTAGTTACATTAACATAAATTCATATTGACTAGCATATCATAGTACGGTCTAAACCAGTTTCCAGAGCTACCATAAATTCATAGTACCATCTATGTTGTGATGTTATAAACTAGTTTTGAAGGTTACCAAGCAACCCCATTAACAAAATCCAACCATCGAAATACAGGTAAATGTCCCAAGGAAGCCTCCCATCCTCCATTGGAAAAGATATCCAGTCTATACCTCAACAAAAATATCTGATATCCCTTTCCCTTTATTCTGTTTGTTATTTATACTCTCTCTCTCCTAACAAACTAACCTCCTTTCCCGTCTCTAATTTCCTCCCCTTTTATTCCTCCTCAAGTATACTTTTAATTGTCTAAGAGAAAGTATAAAATACAGAACACGTAAAACAAATATGGATTACTTAATCGATTGATGATAAAAGGGTACCTTAATTCTTGCATCCAAACGCTTAAACATAGGAGCATTCTTCAGCATGTCCGGTATGACCATAAACCTGAGAAATTATATATCACATCAAAGCACTAACAGAAAATGCAATCTACAATTATCGGATTGCGAATTGCCAAACAAATTTTTGAATTGTTATAATAATGTGTATCAAATTGTTAGATTCAAATATTATAAAAAATAGTTTTCACACATATCACATAGAAAGTCTGTGCAATGGACCATCCTATAAAATGAGTTGAGTCTAGTCAAACCAGAAGAATAGTAAACTAAACTAAAACACACTAATCACAAGTCCAAATAGACTTAGACTGGACCTGTTCTTAACAATTATAATAATAATTTAAAAAAATTAAAAATAATATTATTTTATTAAAGCATATACTTGCGTTAAAATGTATATATAAAACCCTTCATTTAAAAATTAAAATTAATTTTATTTAAGTTAGTTAACTTTTACAAAGCAAGTATTTTATTTAGTATTTTAAAATTTAGAACTATTATTTTTATTTTCTATTTTTGTAAATCGGGTCAAAATATCAATTTACCCAATTCTAATATAACAGATCATAGTGTCTAATTTAATAATTTGTGAAGCATTTTAAAAGAATGAAGATAAAATAATGAAGTAATCAAATAGAATGACTGAATACATCAGTGACAAATTAAGAAATGAAGACATAAAACCAAACACGCACTCAAAGACATCTGAGATTCATATTATTATACCAATAAATATGCAACCAAATCGTATATAGCAGTAGAATTCAAAATTATGACACTAATATTCTAATGACTATATTCTAAAACATTATTTGGAATATAAAATGAAGTTGCTTAGTAATATACGATCCGTACCTGACTTTGCTGTCTCAAATAAATACATGCTCAAGTTGCGATGATTTTCCATCCTGCAGAGGATTTACCAAATATCAGCAACAAATTAGTTATAAAGTACGTTTTAGCATGTATATTTGAATTGGAGATGTCAGCAGTGAAGTTTGTTTTTAGTTTGTTAATTTCCTGCTTTCATGTTCACACAAAAAAGTAGAGGAGGAAGAGAAAAGAGGAGAAAGATGCAACGAAACAAGATGAAATTCATTCCACCGATTACCGCCCCTTTTTCTTTCCCTATACATGAGGTCGCAAATCGAAATGCAGAGAAAAATGGAGTTTATCCTTATCAGATCCCTTGAAAACAGATATAAGTTAGAAAAGGTGAAGAATTGGCGGCGTGAAGAAGATGAGAAACGGAACCTTGGCGGTGTAGGTGATGCTCTCGAGTTGACAGTTCCGGTTGTCCTCGCACTCGGTCATGCTTCCACGGTAGAGTTCGCCACTTTTGAGCTCAATCGTCACTCCGCGTGACCCGATGCCTCATGGAGCAACTTCACCGGTATTCCCAAACTCCTACTCATCCTCCACCAAAACCCTAATCTCCTTCTTCACTTTTTCTTTTCTCAAACCAAAACCAGTTAGACCATAACATTTCAATTCTATTACTCCCTTCACTTTTATTTTTTTCAATTTAATGTACCTATATTATTTTAAATACAAAATAAAGTGTTTCTGTATAAATTTGTTTAGGGCTGAGAAATATACCTTTCAGTTGTAGCCTTCCTATCTTATGATCCTGCTCCGTTCAGAAGGAATGTACATGCAAAAACACTCCAACTAAACGTTGTTTAATGAGCTTTTTTTTCACAATTGAGTATTTCAGGATTTAACAAAAACCTACCTTTGTAGTTTATTATAGACCTAAAAATTATCACAGTGAACTCTCATTGAAGTCTAGAGAACGTCCTAAGTGAACTTCTAACGACAATCGAGCGATGAGGAACGTTACTTGTGAAATTTCACTATTTCTCGTAAGATATGTTTTATGGGAACTCCTGGCATCAATCGAACAGTGAGGAAAATTCCCAGTGAATTTTCACTTACTCACATAACGCGTAAGGAATGCTTTAAATTAAACTCCTAACATTAGTCGAGCATGGAACAAGCGTCGCATATAAACTCTCAACTTTTTAAAGCCGATCGGTGCAAAAGAGATCATGCCATACTTAGGACAATTGATGGTTGCTCCAGACGCTTATCTAGGCTATAGATGGTATACCAAACTCCTGTCATTTTATATCCAAATAACTTTGGCATAGGTAACATAAGCTGAAATTGTCAGACTATGTAATCGTCACAAGTTAGTATAATACCAACAAGCAACACAAAAAATTATGTCCATCACCAATTAGGCATTTTAAGTTTCCCAATATTAGAAGTATGATCAAGTTAATACATTTCACAAGCAATGTCTACCATACCACAGAGTTTAAACCACACTTCTCAAAAGCAACAAAAATAAACATTATTGTCAATAGGTACAGGTTACTCCATTATATTAATTTCGCCTTCGAGTGCGCCCTTTACTTTGTTGGCTGACGGATTCATTATCTCTAGATTGACGATTACATCCACTCCTTCATTGCCTTATTCAGCAGCGACATCCTAGTTTGTTCCATTGTAAGTTCTGCTTTAGCATCCTCATCTAAGATGTCCTTCAGAGGAATCAACTCTCCTTTATACATGTGCTTCATGATATCAAAGCCAGTTCCTTCCTTCAATCGACATGGCAGTGCTTTTTCAAAACCTTCGGTATGCTGGTTGTAGATGGCCCTTTGCATTTCGACAACTTTTGCGTCTTGGGTTTGCACTTTGTTAACCAGAGCATCCCTCTCCTATCTGACGTCGCGCTCAGCTTTGCTAAGGTTTCGACAGAAGGCAAGCAACTCATTCATTTGCTCCTTTAGTATTATAATATTAATTGTTAACCAAGGTAGTTATGAAGTGGCCGAACAGTATTAACAGATAAAGACGGGGGAAAGTGAGTTAGATGCTGAACGGTATTAATAGTTGAAGGCAAGGTCAAAGTTAAACGTCGAATAGTATTAACAGCTAGAATGTTGATGCCCAGGTCTTTCTGGATTTTTTTTCACCTTTAAGAAGGGCTTTTTACTAGTTATATTTCTCTTGAGAGTATTTTTAAGGACGAGAATAGATTGGTACTGAAGAGAATGTTCGGCATTGCTACTGTATCTGTAACAGTAAGTATTCATATACTCAGACCCGAAACCATCTACACATAGTTAAACCGATTAAAGAAAATATAAATTGAAGTAAACCAATTTCATGCTCACGTGTTTAAAGCAGAGAAATAAACCACACTCACCCCACGACGATAGATCATTAAATCATCGTAGAAGTCATAGTATGTCAAAGATTACATAGTCCATCACTTCATTTGCATAACCTCCTTAAAACATCAACATTCCACAACATCAGCATTACAAAATAATCTAACTACCTAATCTATTTAAGAAACTACTAAATCTTGAAATATAACATACTTAAATCAATCTACTTAAGAAACTTTGTAAAATTTTGTTCATATAATAACTAGTTGTCACGGCTATGATAGATCATAGCAGAAATATAAAAGTATAGTACGAACCTGCTATAGGTACTTCAAGAATAGTTTCAAAATTTACTATTCCTATCATAACAAAAATGGTGACACCACCCATTAGTGGGATTCTAACTACATGTTTAGGAATAAAACCACAAAGCCAAATGACGAATCCACCTCCAAGAAGATACAACCTTATTGACATTATCGTTACTATCACGAATCTTGTTATTCCACCTCCCATCTTTCGGAACTTGTAAATGAGGTATTCATTTATCGGTATCATGAAAGCTCCGAAAAAAGAATTAACCCAAGTTGGCTTGGTTAGAGGTTTAATATCAGCACCCGTCATAAACAAAAAAAGGAAGAGTTAATATGCTGCAAGTAAATTCCTACAAGACTCCTGTCGTAAATAAACATGAAGAGGAAGTTGTGAGTCTGCTACACCTTGTAGCAGATGCATAACTCTCTCTTCATGTTTATATAAGACAGGAGTCTTAAAGGAATTTTCTTGTAGCATATACATTCTTCCTTTTTATGTTTATGACTGGTGATGATATCAAACCTCTAACCAAGCCAACTTGGGTTAATTCTTTTATGGGAGCTTTAATGATACCCATAAGTGAATACTTCCTTTACAAATTCAGAAAGATGGGAGGTGGAATAACAAGATTCATGATAATAACGATAATTTCAATAGAGATGTATCTTCTGGCGGGTGGATTCGTCATTTGGCTTTGTGGTTTGATTCCCAAACATGTCGTTAGAATCCCAGTAATGGGTGGTGTTACCGTTTTTGTTATGATAGGTATCGCAAATTTTGAAACTACTCTTGAAGTACCTGTACCAAGTTGGTACTATACTTTCATATGTCGTGACCGCCAGTTATTATATGAACAAAACTTTTACAAAGTTTCTTAAGTATATTAGATTTAAGTATGTTATATTTCAATATTTAGTAGTTTCTTAAATAGATTAGGTAGTTAGATTATTTTATAATGCTAATGTTGTGGAATATTGATGTTTTAAGGAGGTTATGCAAATAGAGTAATGGACTATGTAATCTCTGACATATTATGACTTCTAGGATGATTTAATATATCTATCTTCTTGGAATTGAGTGTTGTTTATTTCTCTGCATTAAACACGTGACCATGAAATTGGTTTACTTCAATTTATATTTTCTTTTATTGGTTTATTATTATTAATGTTAGTTTGTTAAACACGTGCATTATGTTATTTTGAAATACCATAAAATTTAACTGGTTTCGGGTATGAGTATATGAATACTTACGATTATAGATACAGTTGCAATGCCGAAGATTTTCTTTAGTACCAATGTATTGTCGTCCTTAAAAATACTCTCATAAAGAGAAATATAACTGCTAAAAAGGCCTTCTTAAAGGTGAAAAAAATCCAGAAAGACCTAGCCATCAACATTCTAAGTGTTAATATTGTTTGGCCTCTAACTCATTTCCACTTTGCTTTTAACTGGTAATACTGTTTGGCATCTAACTCACTTCCCCCCGCCTTTAACTTTTAATAAAGAAAAGAAATAAACCACACTCAAATTCCATGATCACTTCCCCCTGCCTTTCTTCTCCTTGCATACACTTTCCAACCCCTATAAGGCGTGGTTACAAAACGAGCATGCAGCAGCAACAAAATGGTATAAAGGACTGTGTTTCATATTCTGGGTGTGGCAGAACCTGTAGTAACACCATATACAAGACTATGCTATTGAAATATAAATTGATTTTGTTATTGGGCCTATAAGATAAAAGCTCAAGTAGAGAAGGCCCAAATAGAATTCTAGAAAATCCTATCTAAAAGATTCTAGAATGATGTACAAAAAAAATATCTAGGGATGTTTATCCATAAGATGTTTCTAGGAAAGTTTAGAATTGTAGGAATGTTTTAGAAAGTTTTAGAGAATGAATTATAGCCCTTAGATGAATGACGTGGTGGCAAGATCCTAACTATTGGTTAAGGAGGTGCCACTAGTATAAATAAGAAATTGTTGTATCATTTCTAAACAAGCCAAAAAGATTAGAAGCCTTCAATATTACAAATCTTTCATCCTCTCAATATCTTCCAACCTCTCCCAATCTTAAAAACTTCCTTCTAGCCATTAAAGTTTCCTCCCAACAAAGTGGTATCAGAGCCATAAGATCCTCATAATGGCAAATACCGGAGTTCTCTTTCAAGTCCCGATGCTCACCAAGAGCAACTATGACAATTGAAGCTTAAGGATGGTAGCTCTCCTTGGTGCACATGATGTGTGGGAGGTGGTCGAGAAGGGCCACACCGAGCCAGAGAATGTAGAGAGTCTTTCTCAAGCTCAAGAGGATAGCTTGAGAGACTCAAGGAAGAGAGACAAGAAAGCTCTTTGTCTAATCTATCAAGGATTAGATGAAGATACTTTTGAGAAGATTTCTGGAGTCAAGTCAGCCAAGGAAGCATGGGAGAAGCTCAAGATCTCTTACAAGGGAGCAGATCAAGTCAAAAAGGTACGTCTTCAAACTTTGAGAGGAGAGTTTGAAGCTTTGCATATGAAGGAAGGTGAACTAGTCTCCGATTACTTTTCAAGAGTTTTAACGGTTACTAATAACCTAAAAAGAAATGGTGAGAAGCTAGATGATGTAAGAATTATGGAGAAAATTCTTAGATCATTAGATCCAAAGTTCGAACATATTGTCACCATTACCGAAGAAACAAAAGACTTGGAGGCCATGTCAATAGAGCAACTTCTTGGTTCGTTGCAAGCTTATGAAGAAAAGAAAAAGAAGAAGGAAGAGATCGTGGAGCAAGTCTTCAAGGCACACATTGATTCAAGAAAAGAAGAAAATGCACACAACCAATCAAGGCGGAGTTATAATCAAGAACAAGGATGAGGGCGTGCATATGGACGTGGACAAGGACGAAAGCCTAACAACAACAACCAAAGAGGAGAAAGCTCTAACAGAGGTCGTGGGAGAGGAAATCCAAATTCAAGGTATGACAAGTCATGAATCAAGTGTTACAATTGTGATAAGTTTGGACATTATGCTTCTGAATGTAGAGCCCCTAATAAAAATAAAGTCGAAGAGAAAGCCAATTATGCTGAAGAAAGGTGTCAAGAAGATGACACCTTGCTATTGGCTTTCAAGGGCCAAGATAAAGGCGAGGATAATCAGTGGTACCTTAACAGTGGAGCAAGTAACCATATGTGTGGGAAAATAAGCATGTTCGTAGAGCTTGACGAATCAGTAAAGGGAAACGTGGCTTTTGGAGATGAATCAAAGGTGGCGGTGAAAGGAAAAGGTAATGTCCTCATCCGATTAAAGAATGGAGAACATCAATTTATTTCCAACGTATATTATGTGCCAAGCATGAAGAGCAACATCTTGAGCTTAGGACAACTCTTAGAGAAATGTTATGATATTCAACTTAAGAATAATAACCTTTCTATAAGAGATAATACAAGTAGATTCATTGCAAAGGTGCCAATGACAAGAAATAGAATGTTTGTGCTCAACATTTAAAGTGATGGTCCACAATGTCTCAAGATGTGCTACAAAGACCAATCATGGCTTTGGCATCTTCGATTTGGCCATCTTAATTTTAAAGGATTAGAGTTGCTCTCCAAAAAGGCAATGGTGAGAGGGTTGCCTTCTATTACTCACTCAACCAAGTTTGTGAAGGATGTCTACTTAGAAAACAATTTTGATTTCCAAAGGAGTCAGACTCAAGAGCTCAAAAGCCATTAGAACTCATTCACACAATGTGTGCGGACCAACCAAGCCAAGATTACTTGGTAAGAGTAATTATTTCCTTCTCTTCATTGATGATTTTTCAAGAAAAACATGGGTATATTTCTTAAAAGAAAAATCAGAAGTATTCAAGAATTTCAAGAAGTTTAAAGCCCATGTTGAGAAGGAAAGTGGCCTTCTGATCAAAGCTTTGAGATCCGATCGTGGAGGAGAGTTCACATCAAAAGAGTTTCATGAGTATTGCGAAGACAATGGGATGAGACGACAGTTGACAGTACCAAGATCCCCTCAACAAAATGGAGTGGCTGAAAGGAAGAATAGAACTATCCTGGAGATGGCAAGGAGCGTGCTTAAAAGCAAGAGACTTCCAAAGGAGTTTTGGGCTGAAGCTGTTGCATGTGCAGTCTATCTAACCAACCGCTCTTCAACAAGAAGCGTTAGTGGAAAAACACCACAAGAAGCATGGAGCGGAAGAAAGCCAAGTATTTCTCACCTTAGAGTCTTTGGAAGTATAGCTCATATGCATGTGCCAAATGAGAAACGAAGTAAACTTGATGACAAAAGTGAAAAATACATCTTCATTGGTTACGACGCCAACTCCAAAGGGTACAAACTCTACAATCCTGATACAAGGAAAACAATCATGAGCCGGAATGTAGTGTTTGATGAAGAAGGAGAATGGGATTGGTCGACAAATTGTGAGGACCATACCTTCTTCCCGTGCGTTGAAGAAGATGATGTGGAACAACAACAACAACAACCACAAGAGGCACCTGCTACTCCACCCACTTCACCAAATACAACTCTTCAAGATGATGAAAGCTCAAGTGAAAGAATTCCACGTTTTCGAAATCTCCAAGAAATTTATGAGGTAACTGAAAATCTAGACAATGTTACCTTATTTTGTCTATTTGCAGACTGTGATCCCATGAACTTCCAAGAAGCAATAGAAAAGAAGAGTTGGAGAAATGCAATGGATGAAGAGATCGAGCCAATAAAGAAGAATGATACTTGGGAGCTAGTCTCGCTTCCAAAAAGGCACAAAGCAATAGGTGTTAAGTGGGTCTACAAAGCAAAGAAGGACTCTAAAGGAGAAGTTCAGAGATACAAAGCAAGATTCGTGGCGAAAGGCTACAGTCAAAGGGCTGGCATCAACTATGACGAGGTATTTGCTCCTGTTGCTCGACTAGAAACTGTTAGACTTATCATATAATTAGCAGCTCAGAATAATTGGAAGATACACCAAATGGATGTCAAGTCTGCCTTCTTAAATGGAGTTCTTGAAGAAGAAGTCTACATTGAGCAACCACAAGGATAAAAAGTTAAAGGAGAAGAAGATAAAGTCTTGAGATTAAAGAAGGCTCTTTATGGATTGAAACAAGCCCCGAGAGCTTGGAATGTTCGGATTGACAAGTACTTCAAAGAAGCGGATTTCACCAAGTGTCCATATGAGCATGCACTCTATATCAAAGCTCAAGGTAAAGATATTTTGATTGTATGCTTGTATGTCGATGACTTGATCTTTACAGAGAACAATCCAAGCATGTTTGAGGAATTCAAGAAGGATATGACCAAGGAATCTGAAATGACCGACATGGGGCTTATGGCATATTATCTCGGAATTGAAGTAAAGCAAGGAAATGAAGGAATTTTTATTACTCAAGAAAGATATGCCAAAGACCTCCTCAAGAAGTTCAAGATGGATGACGCTAATCCAATTGGTACTCCTATGGAATGCAACATCAAGTTGAGTAAGGATGAAGAGGGAGAAAAAGTGGATCCAACCCTCTATAAAAGTCTTGTTGGAAGTTTGCGCTATTTAACTTGTACAAGACCAGACATTCTCAATGTCGTTGGAGTCGTGAGTCGGTACATGGAAGCTCCAACAACTACTCACTTCAAGTCTGCGAAGAGGATTCTTCGATATATCAAAGGTACGACAAGCTTTGGCCTATACTACTCTATTTCTAACGATTACAAGCTTGTTGGATATAGTGATAGCGATTGGAGTGAAGATATGGATGACCGAAAGAGCACAAGTGGATTTGTATTCTACATGGGAGACACAACTTTTACTTGGATGTCCAAGAAGCAGCCTATTGTCACTTTGTCTACATGTGAAGCAGAGTATGTAGCTGCAACTTCATGTGTTTGCCATGCTGTTTGGCTACGCAACCTATTGAAGGAGTTAAGCTTGCCACAAGTGGAGCCAACAAAGATTTTCGTGGACAATAAGTCGGCAATAGCATTAGCAAAAAACCCAGTCTTCCATGATCGAAGTAAGCACATCCACACTCGTTACCATTACATTCGAGAATGCATCAACAACAAGGATGTGCAAATGGAATATGTGAAGACGCATGATCAGGTAGTAGATATCTTCACCAAACCGCTGAAGAAAGAAGTCTTCATGAAGTTGAGAAGTTTGCTTGGAGTACAAAATCAAGTTTAAGAGAGGGTGTTGAAATATAAATTGATTTTGTTATTGGGCCTATAAGATAAAAGCCCAAGTAGAGAAGGCCCAAATAGAATTCTAGAAAATCCTATCTAAAAGATTCTAGAATGATGTACAAAAAAAATATCTAGGGATGTTTATCCATAAGATGTTTCTAGGAAAGTTTAGAATTGTAGGAATGTTTTAGAAAGTTTTAGAGAATGAATTATAGCCCTTAGATGAATGATGTGGTGGCAAGATCCTAGCCATTGGTTAAGAAGGTGCCACTAGTATAAATAGGAAATGGTTGTATCATTTCTAAACAAGCCAAAAAGATTAGAAGCCTTCAATATTACAAGTCTTTCATCCTCTCAATATCTTCCAACCTCTCCCAATCTTAAAAACTTCCTTCTAGCCATTAAAGTTTCCTCCCAACATATGCTTCATCTGCAATAGACAGCAACATTACTTTTTACTCATTTAATTAATTTATAATAAATATTTCCTTGAATTTAATAAAAAATTATTCATTTTATTAATAACAATAAACAATCATCTATCTATGCATAGCATCCTTCACATTCGTTTCTTCTTTGTCTTTAAGTTTGCATTTGTTTCTTCTCCCATTTGTTTCTTCTATGTCTTTAAGCTTGCATTTGTTTCTTAACTATGGGTAATATTCAAACATTTTATCAGGCGGTAAAAGATATATTTGAAGCCGAAGAAGAATATTATCAAGAAGACGAAAAACAACCAATCCTAGAAGAAGACCAAAGACAACCACGAGCTGAAGATGTTGAAGGAGAAACATCACAAGGAACCGAAGAATTTTATGATGTTGAAGAAACAAAATCCAAAGAACAACATGGAGAAAATATCCACAATAATGTTCCATGTTGTGGTGGAACGTTATTGTGGATATCTTCTCCATGTTGTTCTTCGAATGTTGTTTCTTCAACATCATAAAATTCTTCATCTCCTTATGATGTTTCTCCTTCAACATCTTTAGCTCCTGGTTGTCTTTCGTCTTCTTCTAGGATTGATTGTCTTTCATCTTCTTGATTGATAATGTTCTTCTTCGGCTTCAAATAGATCTCTTACAGATAAAATGTTTGAATATTATTCATAGTTAAGAAACAAAAATACAAATGCAAGCTTAAAGATAGAAAAGAAACAAATGGGAGAAGAAATAAATGCAATCTTAAAGATAGAGAACAAAAGAATGCGAAAGATGATATATATAAATAGCTGATTGTGCATAGTTATTAATAAAGTGAATAATTTTTTTATTAAATTTAATGAAATATTTATTATAAATTAATTAAATATGAGCAAAAAGTAATGTTGCTGCTGCAGATTCAGCTAATGCGGTTCTGCCACACCCAGAAGATGAAGCATAGTCCTGTATATGGTATATGGTGCTACTATAGGTTCTGCCACACCTAGAAGATGAAACGCAGTCCTAAACACCTAGAAGTCTGCATGCTCATTTTGCAACCATCCTTGATAGGGGTTGGAAAGTGTAGGAGAGGAGAAGGAAGGCAAGGGGGAAGTGAGGCCGAACGGTATAAACCGTTAAAGGTTAGACAGTAAACAAATGGTATTAACCGGCAAAGATCGAAAATATAAACCGTTAAAGACCAAACGGTATTAACTAGGGGGAAGTGAGTTAAAGGCTGATTGTTTTACTAGTTAGGAAGGGGTGTGAGTATAAATAGTTTTCGATAATAGTTTTTGTATAACTCTATTCAGGGTATTCTTGTATTCTTTGTGTAAAGTCAAGACCTTAGCCTGAGGAGGGGGATTAGGCTCCCGTAGAACAATATACTTGTACATTGGTTCTTTGATCAATACAAAATTATATTCTTTCTATCTAGTTTATTGTGTTTATGTATGTGGGAATGAGTTCTATAAGTTTCACTTTCCAAGAACCTAACAACCCCAAAGCAAGAGGCGACAAAAAACATTTCCATATAAAGAAGGGAAGTCATTGGAGGAGAATTTGCCACCACCCAAGCCTCCAGACCTGAATTGGAGGGTAGTCAGTGGGTTCCCTTCATATGATAGCACGATGATGAAGAGGAGCCAGGAGATCAAGTTTCAAAGTTCCAACCTTGAAGACATTTTTTTTTTAAATATGATTTCCTTGAAAAAATATGTCACAACTTAAGATTAGAATTTTAACTTTAAATAAAAAAGAAATACAATTTGCATAGCCACTCGAAGCGGGAATTGATACATTAGGGAAAATAGTGATTATCTTTAAAAAAGGTTTATTAAAAAAATTTAAAGTAAAAAAAATATAATCAATGAACGAAATTTGAAGTTTGCACAATACCATGAAACGATCAAGTCGTGTGAAGTATTTGAACTCACACAAGCACAACACCAGACAAGCAAAATGTACAAAATATATATATATATATATATATATATATATATATATATATATATTATATTATGTTAAACGATCTTATTGTTCTAAAATAGATTACATTCAACACGAAAAATGTATAAACTAACACTTAAAAACATAAAAATAATAATGTGAATTATAAGCTAATTATTTAAATTACAATGATTCAACCAAGTAATAGAGTACTAACAATTATAATAACATATTGCATACCATTTAAAGAAAAAACAATGTAATAATCATTTCCAATCCAATTGTCATAATTGAAAACATAATCTTGTTAATTTATATTTAGCGGTTCCTTTGTGGAAAATAAGGACCAAAGCCTGTGTGCATAAATTCTGAGTCTAAAATTGCAATAATGATTAAAATTTGGTACACTTTTGTTAATATCTATTTTTTTCAAAGGTGATTGTTGTGATGCTGTTACGGGATCAGAGTACTTTTATCATATTGGTTATGTCTTATTGAAGTAATTGTTAATGCTCTAAGATACTCTACTAGGACCATTAGAGCATCTCCAATTGTTAATAATTTAAGATATCTACTACTATCAAAACTAAAGCACAAAGAAAATCTATATGTTAAACCATGGATTCTTCCCCTAGAGCTTAGGATAGCTGGTCCACATCTTGGAGCAACCTCCCAAGGTTCTCATCATGATTCGTGAGTGAAATCTCTTTCATATATTATAATCTTTAAAGCTGTTGTTTCATCTATACAGCAAGACCCGTCACTGAAACTCCTAAATTAAAATTTGACTGCTATTTATTGAGTATCTTTGTAATGTTTTTTCTTTTCAAATATAGAGGATTGTATGAGATAAGTTGCAGACCTTTTTAACGTTGTTTTGCATTCTATTTCTTTCCCATCTAACGTAATAAATATTATTATAATAACTCTTCCACCCGTTTTTATATTAACACGTGAGTCTGGCAGAAAAGTAAATATATAAATTAAATGATGAAAAAAAATTATAAATTTAATACATTTTCTCTTATTTCTTTTTTTCTTCAGGTGAGCGGTACCTGTTATATTTGTGAAAACATTTTGAATGAATAGGATGATTGCTCGCACTTGTATTGTTTTAACAGTAATTTAATTAATAAAATTACCACATACAAATGATAATTTAATTGAATATTTATTTTCTTAAAAAGAATTTTATAGTTAATTTAATAAAGGTATATTATTATTAAAAAATATTTAAATCCTTTTCTTTCTTAAAAATAATTTTAATTAATTTAATAGAAAAATATCAATACTTAAAAAAAATTAGGTCTTATTTTTCTTAAGCCTAAAATGAATGTTTTATATCTGCTTTGTCTTTGAGTCGATCATATATAGAATCAACCATAACTTGTCACAAGATATAGTTATTAAGAAATTTAAAAGTTAAATCCATAACCATAAAGACGCAAAATCATTTCACACAACTATAATGAACTGATATTTTTTCCTATATAAATAAAAAAAATAAAACAAAAGTTTATATTTAGTAAAAGAGTAAATGTTTAAACCATTTTTATTAAAAAAATGTTAGTTTATTACTCAAAATGCTGTAAGAATACAAAGGTTTTCAAAAATAAAATATCAAGTGATTTTATTAAAAATTGTAATAAAAATATAAGATTTTAATTAATTGAGAAGTTATTAGACTAAGGTCATGAACAATACACAAGTGACTAGTCATCTAAGAAAAAATATTGCATTATGAGAAAATTTTTAAATAACGAAGATGTAAAGTTGGTCATATCAATTTAACTTTTGCTTTGAGCTTATCCATTTCAATTTTTAATTCAGATAAACTCATCTTAACTTTTGACATGGACAAGTTCGTCTCAACCTTTTATCTAGTTCGATCCATCTCGACTTTCGGTCCCAACCAACCAATATCTATCTTTAACCTAAATCTGTTTGTTTTGACCTTCAACTTTAGCTGACCTATCTTTTTATTTAGTTTCGACTAACCTGTACCAATATTTAGTTTTAACTTTCCTGTCTCAACTTTTGTCCTCTCATATCATTCATCTTAACTATTAAGAGTCAAAGTTTTTTTTTTCTTTTATTTGAAAACTCTTTAAAAAATAATATTATTTAAAAGTTATTCATAACTTGTTGTCAACACCCAATTTCGTCCGGATCGATTAAATAATAGATATTTTATTTTTGTCTTATCTTATTTATTTACTTTCATTTTCATTTTATTTTATTTTGTTATTTTTAATTTTTTAATTTTATTTTTATTATTATATTTATTATTATTATTTTATTATTATTTAGTCTTTAAAAAAAAAGGAGGAAAGCAAAAGAAAAAAAAAGAAAAAAAGAAGAACGAAAAAAAAAAGAAAAGAAAAAAAAAGGAAAATGAAAGACAAAAAAGAAACAGAAAAAGAAAGAAAAAAAAAGAAGAAGAAAAAAAAGAAAAAAAAAGAAAATAGATTTGGAGCACGGCATGCAAGGAAAAGTTTGGTAAAAACAATTTTTATTTGAATTGTAATTAAAGAAAGGTGAAAACATTACCCATCACAGCAAGACACACACTTGGTTTTTTTGAAAAGGGGTGCATTCATTTTGGATTTTGGGCTTGAAAATTGCGCTGTACAGCGAGGCCTATGAGTACAATGGAGGTCCAAAGTTGAGATAAAAAAGCTGGTGGTTGGGCTTTTGGAGGAAACAGCATGCGATCTCCATGGAGAAAAGGGAGTGCCCAAGTTGAAGGGATTGGATATTATTTAATTGGGAACGTGATAAGAGATTTTACTTAACTATTAGCGTTTCCAAAGCTCGTCAGTTTCTTTTTTTTTTTTTATCTCAAATCTTTTCCTATCACCCATTTTTGGAAGCAAATATTTTACTCGATCATGTCCAGTTTTATTCAATTACCGTAAGGGTAAAAGCAAAGCTAGAAACAAGTGGTGCCGTAAAAGAAAAGGTACTGCAGGATTGCAGGAGCCAGGAAGCAATGGAGTGTTAAGCGGCCCCTCACTTTCGCCTCTGACGCAAGGTTCAAAAGTTTGAGAAAAAAGGAAAGTCAAATGCAAGGGGAATTTAAGCACAGGAAAGACATCTGCAAAAGGAAAAAAATTTGAAAATTCATTGAAAAAAAAAAGAGAAAAAATGGCAGCCTAAACAGAGGGGTCCTCACCTCCAATATCGGAGGCAATCAAAAAAAAGAACACCCTCTCCTTGATCTTCACAGAGAAAAAAAATAATACTGAAGAAAGACCGTTCACTCCACCAAAAAGAAAGATCCATCTTCCAACCTATCAAAAAACCTCCAAAGCCATTTTTATACAAAAACAAAAAAAAACATCCGATAATCATCTCTCACAGCTACACTCTTCATTATCCTCACCATATCAATCACTATCTCTACCAGAGCTTGGTGTCCAATACCACAAAGAAAAGAAAAAGAAGTGGTAAGAAGTGGTGCTTCATTTGAAGAAAAGGGGTTACAGGAAGAGCAAAAATGCCGACATAAAAGCCACCGAAGACGCTAGGCAATAGCACATGAGCTCCGAGAGGTAAGCAACTTCATTGCTTATTCACATTCGCAGGTATAGTAGAGTAAGTTTGTTGTATTATAGACAACAATTTATGCTTGTTATTGCGCTTTATACTTGCTATTGCTATGCCGCCTGTGTATGAATCTTCACCACTCTTCAATCCCATCACCATCATCAACTTTGACTCATACCATCCAAACCTCTAAAGCCATCTTCCTGCGAGAGAAAAGCCTGACCTATTAACGACAGATCCATCATCTTCCTATCCCAAATTTCCCCTACTAAAGAAATACCAGCAAGCCATAAACTAACTTCTCATAATCTTCAACCACAATCACAACAGACGACAGAACCAGTATCCTCATCTTTATCAGAACTGCCATTCACCCCTGTTTCTCCTTCACCTACAATGGAAAACGAAAACAACGCCCACGGACACACAGGAAGGAAGCTAAGCAAAATCAGAAAATCCCTCACACAATCCCGATTCCATTTATCTGCAAAAAAAAAAAAAGGATCCAATCCAAACCTGAATCAATCGCAGCAACCATAAACCAAGTCAGATAATGAAACTATGTTTCCATGTCTTTGTTTACTTCACATCACCAACTAAGGAACCAAATTCTTGAGCCAGAAAGACATACGTGACAGAAAACAAAGAAACCTTTCTTCAATCTCCATTCGGATGAAATTAAATTAACAAAAAGAGGAGAGGACTCATCTTAGGGTTGAAGGAGTGGCAGCACGTTTCAGTTTGACCTGCGGGGAAGGGTTTCCCTTCTGTTATAGACGGTGGCGGTGGCGGCTAGCCTCGTGGAAGCGGCGATGACGGGGCGTGAAGGAACGAGGTCCCGGTGATGAGCGGTGGCGACCTGTGTCGCCGGCGGCATCTCAGTTCGAGCTCGAAGATCAACAGCGCGGCTGGCGGTTGCCCCGGTAGGGCCTGGTGTCGGAGTTGACAGCGGCTCCGGCGTCGCGCGTCGTCACCGGCGACGCCATTGATGGCGGAGGAAATAGGTGTTGCAGGTAGTGACTCTTAGGTCATAGACAGAGTGAGTGTGTGAAATGGCGGAGTTACCTTTCCCCTGGGATTTTGTTTAGAGGAAGAGACCTGTGTCTCTTTGATGTTGAACGCAAATGGTGAAATGGGAAGAAGCTGGTAGAACCCGTTGTTTCTGAACGAAAGGGTCTTGGGTCAAAGCTTTTTTTTTTTTTTTTTTTCTAAAAAAACAAAAATATAAATGAAAGAAAACATTTTCTCCTGCGCGCACCCCCGATTTTTCACCCGCGCACCCCTCATACCTGTTCCCTTGGTCTGGGCTCAGACCCATTCCATTCCTTAAAGAAAAAAAAGAACAAAAAATTGATTTGCTTTTCCTCCCTGCAACCCCTTTGCTTCCATTTCGCACCCCCCTTCTCTTTGGGCTCAAGCCCAGTCTGTCTATGAAAAAAAAAACTTTGCTGCGCCCCCTTTATTCATATTTTCACCCTATATCCACTTGGGCTTCGGCCCAGTCTGCTATAAAAATTTTGGTTTGTACACCTCTGTTTTTCTCCTTTTTCACCCCTTCTCTTATCTAAGTACCACCACACCCCTTTTTTTTATTGTTTTGATATAGCTTTTGGTCTATTTTATGTTTACTTTTTATTTTATTTTGTTCTTTATTATCTTATTTCTATTATCTACTTATTTTAAAATATTTTGAGAAAATATCAAAAATGTTTTGGAAGTCTAAGCACGTGTGTGATCGCACGCATCGTCCTCGTGCTAAGACCTTTTCTCCTTTTATAAAAATTAAAAAAAACATGTTTTGAAGGTTTAAACACGTGTG
>NC_028352.1:9141389-9154292 GCF_000741045.1 Vigna radiata var. radiata | reverse complement strand
AGTTATTTGCAAATGTAAGAAGTTTGATTTATTAATAATAATTACACGTAAAGACTTGTATCATTATTTATATAAAAAAAATTAAAAATATTAAATCATTTTCACTGGTAAACCCAATCAAAGATGAGTTGGTGATGCTTTAATTGAAGCCACCAAAAAGATATCCTGAGTTGGTTATAAATTAATTTTAATTATTTGGAGNCGTACCTTTTAGCAAATACATGCATAGGCTTGCATCATTTCACAGCATTTTTCGTAATGATTTTAAATAACACTCTAAAATGANCTGCCTTTATATTCATTATTCTTACAGATTGTTCAAGCAATGAACATTAAACTAGAGATATTGACAACAGCACAAACCTTTCATGACAATTGTAATTATATATAGGTAGTCTCAACTAGGAATTGCAAATGAAGCTTGAGAGAGCTAAAAAAAAGTATATATATTTTGAAAATGATTTGTCAAATCTCTCTCGCCTCTGTGAAAAAATAGACCTGGATATTTGGAATGAATGAAAAGCTAGCTACAAATTTAATCTAATCACTTACAACACAAAGATGCATTACCAATACTAGTACACAAGAAACACAACCGTTCTACATTACAGGCCAACCCACTTGACCCATCGAAAAATCCGACCAATTCCATAGTTTAACTGCAAAAGGATTAACAAGTGTTCTTTTAGACAAACCTAATATTTCAGCACAAGACAGGTTTCTATAAAGGAGTAGCAGTGATTTTTAACCAGCATTCAAGTGTTAAAATAACAAAAATAATTAATACCAATTCCACAGACATAATGAATCAATACTTTTTAGCTTAACAGTTTTCACCACATAATGAATACATGCAGTAAGAGGCAATTTGACCTTACAATAAGAAACCAAATACCTATTACTAATACATTTTTTTTCCAAAGCGAGTTGGTCGCCAACTGTGTAGCAGTACCATCCGCTAAAATTTATTCCTTTTTGATGCATTTACCTCAGTGAACCTGAGGTTTTTATTCATGCAAGTATTTTTGTTGGAACGCTAATATATTGTTAATGGAATACTTAGAGTATCTCTTCATTAACAAATAAAAAGATCCTATTAATATCATTATAAACTATGTTTTCCTGTGTTCGGCTATAGCGAAAATTTCTGAATCTAAGTTACTTGATATTATAATCCAATTCCAACAATATGTTTTTCGAACTCAAAAAAACAAAACTGCTTAACGTTGTATATTAAAACTCGTTAAAACTCAATTCACATCATTATGTTCGATAAAGTAATCAATGATACTTTCAATGTCCATTCACAGTATAATGGAAATAAACATGTAATGAGAGTTTCATGAGCCACACATCCATTTTCTTCACTTTTTTCTTTTCTCAAACCAAAACCAGTTAGTCTATAACATTTCAATTTTATTACTCCCTCCATTTTTTCTTTTTTTTTTTTCAATTTACTGTACCTATATTATTTTAAATACAATATAAAGCAAAATAGTTAAAAAAATCAATAAAATAGATAATTTTGTAAGATTATATTTTAAAAAATTATGAATATNAGAGTGTTACTTTAGAGTAATGAAATTGTGTGGATGCAAATTTGTAGTATTATTAAATATAATGAAATTATTTTTATTTAATAAAACTTAAAAGAGTTACAGAAAGACAATAAAACGGCATCCTACTGATGTTAAGAATATTAAGATCCATACGGTTTTAAATAATTATTGTTATTGTTAAAAATAATAATATAAAATAAGCATTTTATTTTTGTTTCTTATTCATTTTTCTTCTTATTAAGCTCCCTTTTATATTTTTTAGTTGAAGGGTACATCGGTATAAGATGAGTGTATCTTTGTATAATGTTTGTTGGGAGCGTAGTAAATGAAAATGGAGAATAGAATTTTTTTTATATGTATAAATTTTAGTCGGTTGGTTTATTTCTTATGGNGAAAATATAGGGAAATAAAGTTTGTCTTTAGTTGGAGGAAATAAAAATAAAGAATATGGTCTTTTGTATAATTTTTGATTGCTTAATTTATGTTTTAGGAACTACACAAAGAAAAAACAAAGGAGAATAAATCTTCTAACTTAAGCTTCCTTTAAAAAAAAAAATCATTGCCTTGATTAAATTTTGTATAATTTTACTCTTTCAAAGCATTTCAATTTCCTTGTGTTTTTTTTTATTTATTACGATATTATAGTGTGTTTTTAAAGTAAGATAAAATTGGGAGACAAAATAAAAATAAAAATTATTTAACTTTTTTATAATTTCACATCCTTTATTAGGATTATTAATTTGATTTATGATCTATACACAAGTTATGAATAACCTTTAAATAAGTTTATTTTTTAAAGAGTTTTCAAATCAAAGAAAAAAAAAACTTTGACTCTTAATAGTTAAGATGAATGATGTGAGAACAAAAGTTGATACAGTTGAAACCAAAGATTGGTACAAGCTAGTCGAAACTAAATAACAAGATAGGTCAGCTAAAGTTGAAGGTCAAAACAGACAAATTTAGGTTAAAGATAGATATTGGTTGGTTGGGACCGAAAGTCGAGATGGATCGAACTAGATAAAAGGTTGAGACGAACTTGTCCATGTCAAAAGTCAAGATGAGTTTATCTGAATTAAAAGTCGAAATGGATCAGTTCAAACCAAAAGTTAAATTGATATGACCAACTTTAAATCTTCGTTATTTAAAAATGTTCTCATAATGTAATATTTTTTTCTTAGATGACTAGTCACTTGTATATTGTTCATGACCTTAGTCTAATAACTTCTCAATTAATTAAAATCTTATATTTTTATTACAACTTTTAATAAAATCACTTGATATTTTATTTTTGCAAACCTTTGTATTCTTACAGCATTTTGAGTAATAAACTAACATTTTTTTAATAAAAATGGTTTAAACATTTACTCTTTTACTAAATATAAACTTTTGTTTTATTTTTTTTATTTATATAGGAAAAAATATCAGTTCATTATAGTTGTGTGAAATGATTTTGCGTCTTTATGGTTATGGATTTAACTTTTAAATTTCTTAATAACTATATCTTGTGACAAGTTATGGTTGATTCTATATATGATCGACTCAAAGACAAAGCAGATATAAAACATTCATTTTAGGCTTAAGAAAAATAAGACCTAATTTTTTTTAAGTATTGATATTTTTCTATTAAATTAATTAAAATTATTTTTAAGAAAGAAAAGGATTTAAATATTTTTTAATAATAATATACCTTTATTAAATTAACTATAAAATTCTTTTTAAGAAAATAAATATTCAATTAAATTATCATTTGTATGTGGTAATTTTATTAATTAAATTACTGTTAAAACAATACAAGTGCGAGCAATCATCCTATTCATTCAAAATGTTTTCACAAATATAACAGGTACCGCTCACCTGAAGAAAAAAAGAAATAAGAGAAAATGTATTAAATTTATAATTTTTTTTCATCATTTAATTTATATATTTACTTTTCTGCCAGACTCACGTGTTAATATAAAAACGGGTGGAAGAGTTATTATAATAATATTTATTACGTTAGATGGGAAAGAAATAGAATGCAAAACAACGTTAAAAAGGTCTGCAACTTATCTCATACAATCCTCTATATTTGAAAAGAAAAAACATTACAAAGATACTCAATAAATAGCAGTCAAATTTTAATTTAGGAGTTTCAGTGACGGGTCTTGCTGTATAGATGAAACAACAGCTTTAAAGATTATAATATATGTATATATATATATATATATATATATATATATTAAATTATTCTCTGACTATTAATTTGGTATTTCATTCTTTTATTATTAAAAAATATTAAGACTGTGAATTCATTTAAACAGTGATGCCTAAGCAAAAGAAAAATTGAAATTAGGTTTGCCCTTAAGCCGCCAAAATGGAATATAGGCGAAGTTCTGTGACGCATGGCCATTGAACATTGCCATTATGCCATCTCATCATTGCTTTTAATTCTTTAAATTTTATATTACATGCAACTTTCAATATAATGCTATATATTATTAGTTTAAATTAAACAAAATAATAAAGGCTATTGTCGACCAGCAATGAAAAGCTTATCTAATCTTCATCGGAAACTGTAATTTTCTTACGGTGTATATTTTTAGACATTTATTTTTAAGAGGTTTATTTTAATATTTTAATTTCTTAAAATTGAATTAATGTTAATTTTATAAAACAGTGTTTAATAGATAGTGACGCATGAAAACTCTAGGATGATTCTCAACTAACTAAAGAGATCTACCACGAGAAGTGCAGAAGCTGACTTGTATTTTGACAGCCACCGTTGACTTGACTCGTGTTTTCCACTCATTCATTTCCAATTTCTTCGTTTCATATTTATCTCCCTCAACACATCGTCACTCTCTTAAGTCTATTGCACGTGCTTTCTTCCAACGCGAAGAAACTGAAAATCTGGAACGCAGCAATCATGTCCGATACTACTTCGCCACCGTCGGAAAAAACCCAAAACACTTCAATCCTCGCCGCGCTCCACTCCGACATCATCCACGTGCACATCCTCACGCGCCTCGACGCCGCCACGCTGGCATCCGCTGCGTCCGTATCCTCCCTCATGCACCGCCTCTGCACACAAGAGGATCTCTGGCGCCAAATCTGCACCGCCACGTGGCCTTCCTTGCGGGACCCCATCGCCCGCCGCGTCATCTCCACCATCCCCGGCGGCCACCGCTCCATCTACTCCGATGCCTTCCCTTCCCTCCATCATTTCTCTCTGCATCCCGCCCGCCCGCCGCCTCCACCGCCAGAGGAGCTTATCTCCGCCGTGGACATATACTATCAGGGAAGGCCGGTGTTCTCGCGCGTGAAACGCATCGAAACGCAGAAAGACTGGTTCCTCTCCTCGCCGCTGTGGGTGGACGCTCTAGAGCCCAACGAGGTAGTTAAACATATTTTTAATAATACCAGCTGGATCCCTAAATACAACATTTTAAATAACTAATTAACAGCTACTAAGAAAGTTTAATAATTTACTATGATTGTGGTCTTAGGAAATACTAATAAAGAATAATTTATAAATAGATTAATGGAAATAGTAGTTTTAAGTTATTAATATCAAGTCTTAATTTATGCTGAGAATGTGCGTGTATTTTAAGGTATGTATGAAAAGTAATAATTAAGAATGTACTAAAAAGTTAAAATGATAATTATTTATATGTTTTACATGACAACTATAATAGGGCAATTAAAGTTGTGACATTTACCTGTTTAAATATTAATATTTTAAAATGAAATTTTAAATGATTAATGTATGGAAAGTGAACAATAGGGATGAATTATTGGTTTTTGGGTAATGCATAAATTCCATTCCCTTTAATTTTTCATTTACAATCTTGATCTCTTATTCTTATTTCGCTGGTGTTAATATTTGAATTTTCAAAATTTAAACCATCTTGCATTAATTGTATTTGTTTACATTTTAAATAACTAAGTTCTTTTTTTATTTATAACATAAATGAGTATGATGGAAATAGGATTGAAATAGATTACTTGAATAAAATAATATATAATACGATGAATACAAAATGAAAGAGAAACAAAGTTGTAATTATTATTTTAATTTTTAAACTAGACTCTTCAATTTATCATCGGTATAAAAATAATTCATAACATTTATAATTTACGAATTAAACTAATTAATAGTGTTTTAATATAAGTTAATTAATATAAAAGGCAATTACATAATAGTCGGATAAAAAAAATAAGAAAATTGCAAATAACACATGAAGAGGACGGAAGTACGTTTTTTTCCTTAACTGGAATTTATTAAACGTTATAATCTGTTATTTATTGCCATTGCTCCTCTTGTAATAATAGATAGTATCCACATTATTTGATTGGAGGTATGATATTTCAAACAAAGGAATAGCTATAAATAAAATATTTAGTGAAGATAATTGATTTTCTGAATAATTTTATGTCAGTAACTAAATTTAGAGACGAAAATTAATTTTCTAAAACAGTTATGCAGAAATAACTTTTGGTGTTACTTTTTGTTGCAGATGATTCCCACGACGATAAAGTTCACGAGGAAGGAAGAGAAGTGGTTGAAGCAGTTGGAGGAGAGTCTGAGCGTGAGCTGGATTATGGTGGATCCTACAGGGAAGCGTGCGGCGAACGTTTCGAGCCGGAGGGCGGTATTGGCGAGGCGGCACTGGCTGACACGGGAGGTGGAGGTGTTGTACGCAGCGGAGATGGCGAGGGAAAGGGTGCAGTGCGTGGTGAAGGTCACGTGCGGCGGGAAGGTGGGAGGGGAAGTGCACGTGAGGGAGGTGAATCTGGTTATGAAGGACAGAGAGGGGCGGCAGCTGAGTGGGAAGGAGGGTGTGGCGATTCTGCAGAGAGGCATGGAGTGTGGAGTGAGGAAGAGATTGGATGATGTGAGGGAGAAGGAGAGGTTTCAGAAGTTCACGTGCTTGATGAAGGAGAGCAGAGAAAGGAAGTTTAGAATGGAGAAGGCACGTGATTTTCTTTCAACACTCTTCGCTTTCCTTGCTTGTCTCTTCTTTTGCTTTCTCGCTGGATTCTGACCTTTTTAACTCTTCATCATATACCTTCGCAGTAGACTTAGTTACCTTAATGTACAGTCATTGGAGAGGAAAACACCCTTTGTTTGAGGGATTGTTCAACTGTTCCGGCGTGGAGGTGTTGTTCACCATGCCCAACACTTTCTATACGTTATCGTTCGGTTGACTATTGAGAGAAGAGTGCAATAAGTAAAACGGTTGGGATTGGACTTCTTGACCAGTTTCAAAACAGAGAAGCCCAATACTCGCCCAAATTAGAACACAATTATTTTATTTCACAACGTACATTTTGTAGCAACTTCCTTAGGGGCACTTCTTCCTGCACCACATGTTGTTTTTCTTGCATCTTCAAACTTTTTTTTTTAAATTTACCCTATTCATAATAACAAATCAGATGATATAATTTAGAAGAACTAATCAATGAAAAAATCCAAAAATGTGAATCGAAAAAGAAACCTGGTTAGTTATTTTAAGGGATGTGGTTGTCGGATTTCAGAATTTTGTGCCAAATTTCCAAATTTAGTGAACAATCACAGAATTTGAATTTCATAATTAAATGAAAAAGAATTCACACATAACTAAATTTCGAAATCATGTTAACAAACAAATTTACACATAATTAAATTTTAAAATCGGATTTCAAATTCTGGTAAATATAAAACATATGAACACTAAATTTTGAAATCTGATAAAAAAAAGGGTTAAATATGTTTTTAGTCCCTATACTTTAGGGCGATTTTGGTTTTAGTCCTTCTTTCAAACTAAGATACAATTTAGTCCTTCAACTTTAGAAAACTCTGATTTTAGTCCTTTTTACCAAATTTTTTTAACTTTATTTGTTATTTCAAACGCGTTTCTCAGTTAACATTGAAGCAAAAATGTGTCAAACAGTGTAAACAGTCCAAATGCTATGATGAAACGTGCTTGAAACAACAAACAACAAATAAAGTTAAAAAAATTTGGTAAAAAGGACTAAAATCAGAGTTTTCTAAAGTTGAAGGACTAAATTGTATCTTAGTTTGAAAGAGGGACTAAAATCAAAATCGCCCTAAAGTATAAGTACTAAAAACATATTTAACCAAAAAAAAAAAAGTGAAACCCATATCTATGAAATCAGTGAAATCGGGTAAACTTGTCATTGTTCACAGGTTTAAACCATTCAGGCGTTCCTATTTTTGTTAGGTATTCCCAATTTGATCCTTTTCTTTTAAAGTTTCCCAATTGAGTCCTTATAAGTGTTAATTGGAAACAATTTAGCCCTGTCGTTAAAAAATCATTAACGGTGGTGTTAAAATTGTGCACAGGTGGCGGGATGATGTATTAAATAATTTTAATATGGCATTTTTGGAGGAGAAATGTGGTATTTAGATAGTTTCACGTGGAGTATATAATTAAAAATTATTCTGAAAATTAAAACACAAATTTCGGTTCATCATCTTCCACCTTTCTTTCGGTTTTCATGAAATTAAGCACCACTACGATTAGAGAGAGTTTACCTGCAACTTGATGATTCAAAGTTGAAACTTCTATGGTTCCCAAGTTGCAAATGCACACACAAAAATTTCCCATAAATATTTTTTTTTCTCTCATTATTGGAATTCAATTCTCAATTTCCATGGATATTTTCAAAGAAACCCTACCCACCCAGTTCGATTTGGATTCGTTCTTTGACTAGGTGCCTGAATTCGAAGCCCATGATTTTTTGCAAGATGACACCGCTCTTGTTAGTGTCGTTGGCGACAATCCCTCCATGACTTCTAGGGTGTTGGTTGAGAAGGACTTTGAATAGATCAGAGAGTTCCTTCACCGTGCAGTGGTGAGTTCCTTCACCGTGTAGTGGTTCTAACGCTGGAGATCCAGAAGGAGTATGGCAAGCTTTTGAAGGATTTTAACAAGGGCCTGGTGAACAATAAGGCTATCGAAGATCTCAAAGTTGATGTTGAGAAATTTTCGGCCTCCTTCGATATGCCTGGTTTCCTAGTATCTGAGTTGAAGTACAAGGACTAGCTAGCTTCAAAATGCATCTATTCATCACAAATATTTTCTTTTCGGTGTCATGTACACAACTTGTTGGTTTTTGAGTTCATTCCTTTGTTTCTGTTTTTATTATATCTATACCTTATCATCGTCATTCTTGCAGCTACAGCAGCAGCATGAGAATTATTCTGGCAAATTCATGTTTTGGAAAATAAATTCTATTTTGGGACTCACATTTGAAAGGGTGGCGTTCGTAGGTTATATGAATTTGTGTTTTGTGTCTAGTCTGATTTAGGGTTTGTAGTTAATTTAGGAGTTTTCATAATTGTTATTCTATTTTCTCTTTACAGGTTTCAAATGGTTTAGTAGAGAAGAAAATAGATGATGATGAGTTCGATTGCACTACGAAGAGCTTTAGTATTGGTTACGTTGGCCATGGTGGGGATTTTCCCTCGCAGTGTTGAATGGATGGAGATGAATTAAAGCAAACATGGTAGAGTCACTATTTTGATTTTTTGGTTACTTGATTGTAGATTGATGGTGCACGAGGAAGATGATGGTGTTTTTTAGACACGATTGGGTTCTCTGATGATGGTTATTGTTGTCTAATGTACAAATGTTGGAATGAAAGGTATTACTGAATTTAGGATCTGAGTGATGGACAAAGAAGAAGATTTCTGGGTGGTGATGGACAGGGAAGAAGATTTTTGGGTGGTGCTTGACTGTAATGGAAGATGACTTTTTCTTTCTTTTTTAAATTTTTAATCAAAATGTTAAAATGTTTTTAAATTCCACGTTTACCGCTCTCTGAATGCCACACTTAAAAAAATTGACACGTCACACTCTAACCTCAGCAAAAACTTAACACCGTTAACGATCTTTAACGGCAAGAGCTAAATCGTTTCAAATTAGCACTTATAAGGAGTCAATTGAAAAACTTTAAAAGAAAGTGATCAAATTGGAAATACCTAACAAAAATAGAAACCTAAATGGTTTAAACCCAATTTTTATTATACTATAATTAAACATTTAACTAAAGCAAGTTGACGAGGAGCAACCTCATGGTCAGCCAAAAAAGACTATAGCCTCACAAGTTTCATATGCATATAGATAAATGTGTGTATACAGGACTCTATCGTTCACGGATTTCTTTATTTTTTTCAGCTGGAGGTAGAAACTCGTTAACATGACGATTCAGTTACCCAAGAAATTGTGTTACTGTGCCGTCACAGATTAGTGTTATTGATCCTTTGATTACATTTACTAATGTGATTGGGCTCACCTGGGAGGGAGCTTTATTTGAAAAGTAATAATTGATAAACATACGTGATTTTATTTTGTTTTTGTTTTTTTTTTTATTTCTTGTAATTTACATAAATATCATTTTGAAGATTGAATGCATGCCACATGTTCTTCCACATGGACAATGGTTATTTTCTCTGTGGACAAGAGATTAATGTAGACCCCACTTTATCCCTAAACTCCACGTGGCGCAACGTGATTGAGTAACGTAGGCATTGACGCAAACGCAATCCAAACCCAATCTAATTCAAAGGATATGAAGAATGGAAAAGAATACGAAGAATCGAAACCGAAAAACTCACAGCCACTACTTCCTCACACTGGTGATTGAGAGAGCAGAGCGAAAATGACAACCTCCATGGCGACCGTCGCAGGATTGGGTGGCGCAACACTGGGCTCCGCCGCATCTCGTCTGACCTCCGGTACGCATGAACGAAGTTAATAAAATTGATTTTGATCGAGAAAAGCATGATGCGAAAGATGTTGTGTTTTGTGAATTGTGTTGCAGGGTTCGTGAGAGCTCCTGTGAGTGCTAGGAATCCCTTGAGGCAACGTGTGGCAATGGGAAATGGTGGGAGGGTGACATGGTAATTTCATAGGAGATTAATTTTCTGTAATTTTTAAATTAAAAGAAAATACAAAATAGGATCAATGATGACACTTGTGAACGGTGATTGAAGTTTCGAGAGGAATTGGCTGCGGACAGATTACAGTGTGATCGGGTTCGGGTTGATCGGATGGCTAGCACCTTCCAGCATACCGGCCATCGACGGTAAAAGTCTGACTGGCCTCTTCTTCGACAGCATTGGAGCTGAGCTTGCTCACTTCCCCACTCCACCTGCCGTTACTTCCCAGTTCTGGTTAGTTACTTCATCGTTTCTTTTTTCTTAAATAATGGCAATAATCACATTTATATTTATTTAGCATACATTACAAAAGTAAAATAATTATACGAAAATACAATAATTATAAAAGATTAAAATTTCATATTTAAAAAAATATGTTTTAAATAAGTATTTGACTTTTTTAACATTAAAAGTTATTTTTGTACGTAAAATCAATTTTGAGTGAAAATAACTATATAATTAGATGAAAAACTCATACTAAATTTTGTCACTAATTTTTTCTCGAAATGAAAATATTTAAACAGTTTATTTTACTTCAAAAATAAATTTTAAGATAAATTTTACTAAATTACTTTCAACAATAGCTCCAACCAGAGATATATTTACAGTTTAAAAGCCCTTAAATCCCTGTTAACTGATATTTTAACATATAATTATTCATTTCACTTATATTAATCAATGAGACAAGAAGATGATAATAAGATTTATAATTTATTATTAAAATATAAAATAAAAAGTTTAAAATAAAGGTCCCACCGAGATTTGAACTCGGGTTACTGGATTCAGAGTCCAATGTCCTAACCACTAGACCATGGGACCGTTGTTGATAAAACATACAATTTATTAAGATTAATAAAGTTTGTAAGAGTGTCAAAAGAATAATACTTAAACAATATTTTTTTTGACAACATTTGAACATTTGTCATTCTGTAATTGGTCTATGGTGGTGTTTATAATTATTATTATTGATTATGGAATAATTTTAGATAAATCACATAATAACACGTAGATGATATTTAAATGTTGTTAAAATTTTTTTTGTGTAACTATCATTATCTTATAGGAAAAGATAAGACATAATAATTATTTGTGAGACAATGTTATTCCCAGGTTATGGCTGGTTACATGGCACCTTGGGTTGTTCCTGGTTCTCACTTTTGGGCAAATTGGTTTCAAGGGAAGGACTGAAGACTACTTTTGAATTCCAAACCTATGGTCTATTTTTACTTTCTTTTTGTTTTTCCTTTTGTGCCTTGCAATTGCGATCTATGCTGTATAACTCTATATGCTACCTTTTACCTTAGAAATCTGTGTAATATTCATAATGTTGTATATTATTATTGCTGTTGTACTTTCTCCTTCCTCACCCATCTTTTACTCCTACCAATTTTTTCAAAGGCTACTCTTTAGTTTATTCACTAATCTATCATTGTATACTCATTGATCAAGAAAAAAAAATCTCAATTATGCAACTATTTTAAAAATCTAAGAGTTGGGAATTGTATTAATTACTTCAATGTCTAGTAACTACAATACGATACAACAAATATAACAAATAAGATATATTAAAAGAAAAAAATTGTTCATTAGTTAAAATTAGTTTATATATAAGTTTAATAATTATTTATTATATATCCTTTTTCTTTTATAGGTTTTTAAAGAAAAAAAAATGTACTACATAAACATATAGCATGTGACAGTCTGCATGTGTTGAAGGCATTGATAGAACTAATTACAAGCTATGGTCACAACACATTGTTATTAATTCATGAACTTTTAGCAAACATCAATACTTTATTTTTTTTTCTGAAGAAACAATGAGGTGGTCAAAGTTGCACTTAAAAATTATGAAACATAACCTTAGTGACAATTTTTTAAAACATCATTCTTTCTTTCATAAAGCATTGTCCCACATACACAATCTTTGAGTTACTCACAGAAGAAGATGAACAATTTTTGTAATTAATTACTTATGTGTTAATAAAATGTTAAAGAATAATTTCAAAACATAAATTGTAATGTTGCAATATAATGTTTCCTAAAACAAATTGTAAAGATCAGAAAATTAAATATTTATTAATATTTTTTAATGATTAAAATCAAAATTTATGTTTTATAAGTTCTAAAAGTAGTAATTTCAAATATCATAAAGATAACAAACAAAATCAAAACCTATTAATTTTATGGTATCTACAAATATATTTAAGTCTTTATTAATTTATTTATAATCATATATATATATATATATATATATATATATATATATATAGGGGTTTGTTAACACGCGTACGCCTCTTTTTCAGTTGGTATGTTTTAACAATGTGTACCGGATTATAGTAGACAAAAGTACCCTCATTTATCATGGATTCAAGTTTTAAGGTGAAGGATATTTAAATAATTTTCATTCTCAAAACTAAA
>NC_028352.1:9081026-9140939 GCF_000741045.1 Vigna radiata var. radiata | reverse complement strand
GTAATCTTACATCATGTATCCCATACCAACAAAGAAAGGAAAAAGAAACACTTTGTGTAAAGGAAAAAGGACAAGGGTTAGGCAAGGGTTTATGATTAAAACTTAGAATCCGATACACATTGTTAAAACGTACCAACTGAAAAACAGGCCTACGCGTGTTAACAAACCCCATATATATATATATATATATTAAAGTTGTGTCTTGTTGTGACTTTTCTTCTTTCATTTATATATATTACTTTGTTCAATGTTAACCTCATCTTCAAACTATGTCTGTTGTGGTTGTGGTCATGTTCAACAGGGATATTGTGATCACCAAATTTCATGTCCCTTAAACCAAATTAACAAGAATCATTATTTTACCAACACCTTTTACCATATTCTAACCACTCGTATCTTTACTCCTTTCTTTAACCAATTTCTCTAAAACATAAATGAAAACTTTGAGTTCGTCAATTACGTGTTTTTGTTCTTCTAAAACATGAATAAATACTTCTTTACGTGTTGCATTATCTATTGTATTCTATTTTTTAAAATCCACACTACATTTCTCAACTGCTTTTTTCACAAATAGATAACAAAAAGCTCTTCTTTCGGCACACCCAACATCATTTACCACCTGGAAAAATAAAGAAAAATTTCATTATGGAATCTGTTTTAAAATTTTAAAATAATGAACTATATAGCCTTTTCGATAGCATTTTTTTTTGATGAAATTCTCACCTACTTTTACATTAATATAATGCAATACCTTAGAAATTTACTTATGCGGGAGCGCAAATTCATAAAATAACCATAAAATCATACTTGGAAAAATGTAAAAAAACCACATCAAAACTCACATTCCATTCTATAACATAAATAATTTCCATTTCAATAAAATAATACATATTCATAATTTACCTGAACTTGTAGGTTGTACTTTTTCCATTTTTTAATGCTATTGAAGCATTGCAAAAACTTGTCACCAAATACTCATAAACTAAACATCCTAATTATACTGACTCACACATCCCAAGTCCTCAACAAGGTTAGAAAGAAAGAGAAATATTATTTCATTACGATTAGGCAACAAAACTCATATATCCCTAACAAAATATACAAGCACAAAAATGTGTTAAAGAAAAATTTTCATGTTCTTGCAAACAAAAATTGATATATGATACTAACATTTAGTTTTCCGACACCAAAGTAATTTCTACATTCCATCCACACTCAACCCTAATCCTAAACGCACATCTAATTCATTAAATTTCACAACTTTTTCTTTGAAACAAAACTCACTCCTCTAGTTAACCAATCTACCACATAACTCATTTAACATATTTCTACCGATCTTAACATTTTAACCTTTGATTCTAATCACCAACTAACCTCATTTTTCACAAATAACATACAAACATTGTATAAAAAAATAGCTTTATAAAGTCATAAACTCTATTAATAGAAATTGTTACTTGTATCATACAAAGACAGATACCTTACTACCATGAACAACGAACAATCCAATGAAAGGTTTGGACAGATAGATTTTTGCAAACCTAAATAGAGTCATCGGAGCAAGCTAAGAAAGAAAACAAGTTAGAGAGAATAAAGAAAGGGCAGGGAAATAAAAAAATGAAATAACGAACCCGCAAAACCCAATTCTGGCCCAAATATGCCCTCCAAGTATGTTTTGGAAAAAAATTTAAATGAAGCAATAGCATACTGACACGTGTGGTTGTCAAAATAATGTTATTAAAATATTAAATCCATATCTTTCACCATATTCTTTCTTATTAACAACTTATTTGTTATTTTTTTTTTCAAACATAAGGAAGAAACAAATAGTGCAGTTTTCGTTAACTTTTACATAAATAAATAGACAGAATTATGTTTTACATCCCTTAAAAGTATAGCTTAAATATTATTTTTTTTACTTTACCGAAATATCTTTTAAAAATAAAAATACGACAGAATGATAATATTGAAAACGAACCAGCAAACAATACTTTATATTGTAATTGAAAAATAGAAATGAATGAGAAAGGTTTGGTAGAAATTGTTTAGTAGCTAATGAGAGATTGAAGTTGGGTAGCGTTTGGCAGTTGCATTGAGGAAAAGTACATTGAATTTTGTTCTCCGTTTGCGGTGAGTGGTGTGTTGTAGGAACAGACAGAGAGAAAGAGTTGATTGATTTTGCAATTGAAGGAGCGATTGGACCAATATTTTCATTCATCAATCGCTTCATCTAGCTACCGTTTCTTGTCGGCAATCTTCACATTAAGATGTTATACCATTTCACTTTCTTCAATCATTAATAATGTCTTCACCAACTCCAAACACCCATTTCAAATTTCTTCATAACTGTTTCTAGTTACTCAGACTTCTCAATTCAGTTAATGAATGTTCCGTAGAAATGTCCAAACGAAAACAGAGGATCACGATAATGGAAAAATTGGGAAGTTTGAGTTTAAGCGTTTCTTGGAGCCCACATCGAAAAATAAAGCATTTACCGATGACTTGTTGAGATGATTGATTGTGAGTTTTAAGATGCAGAAGGTGGCAGTGGTGTATGAGATTAGACACCTACCTCAATTATTACTCCGTACTTCTTTTTTCTTTTCGCCTAAACTGCTTCTTATTTTCTTTTCACATAAATTTCTCTATTTTTTAATTTTTCTTTTCTTAATTACGAATAGATAATTAAATTTAGATAATATTTTTTTATAACATTTAGACATGATCAATCTATCATTTTTTATTAATTAAAATTTGTTTCACAATTAATAATAATAATCATAAACACTATTTTAGACTAATCACAGAATGATACATAGATGATATTCAAATATTGTCTAAATATTATTATCCATGAATATGTATGAAAGTAAGTATTGATTATATAAACTATATTAGCTAAATAAAGCAGTGAATAACAATTTACACACATAAGAATGAATGCATTTTTTATTTTTAATTGTTTCAAACTAGCTCGTCTCTCTTTTATCTTCCATTCAACTATCTTACCTTGTTTTTTCACTGTAATCTGTCTTCATCTGGTTGTAATGTTAGGGTTATCTCCATTTGAATTTGATTAATTTTGTTGTTCCTCAAATTAAGAAAACAATAAATCAGTCCCCAGATTGCTAATGATTTAGCATTCAATGCATCAATATACTACTAGTCTCCACATGCTGAGATGTGACAATAATTATCTTAGCATTAATCATCTTTCAATCATATCAAGAAAATTATTGGGATTGGTCCAATTACAATAAGTTTATAACTTCAAGGATTGATGACACCAGGAAGGAAGAGAAAAAATAAATTATTCTTGGACAGCATGTTCTTCTTATTCAACAAAAATGTATTCAATCAATAATACGAGAAAGAAAATATTTCACATGATAAAAGGTAAAAAATATCATTAAAATACAGTAACCCATCACATTAAAATTTCTTAAAATGCTTAATACCATCATATTAATTCTTAAAAATATTATTTTTAAATAAAGATCTAAACTTTCTTAAAACCTAAACTCTTCACAGTGATACTATCATTCAAACTATAATTTATATAAAATAAAGATCTAAACTTTCTTAAAACCCTAAACTCTTAACAGTTATATTATCGTTGAAGGTATAATTTTTTAAAATGTAATAAAAGATTGTAGCTTTAAAATGGAATTTTAGGATTAAAGTAATAATATAGTTGAAGAAAAGGGTGAGATGATACTGTGAAAAGTGTGCAATGATGGACAGATTTGAAGAACATTCCAGGTGTGATCAGGGTTTAAGTGCTAAATGCAGAATGCATAATATTATAAAATTGCAGAATAAGAAGGGTGAGGAAATGAATGAGAGAAGTGCAGAGAATGAAGCCATAAATCAGGGCAATGAATTGAAATATTAAATGATAATAATAAGAATAATTAATAAAAATATATAAATATTATAGTAGATAGTGTTGGATTGGAAGCATGGAGGTTTCCTTGAACCTAGAAGTTTTATGTAACACAAACACAACACATGCACGTTCCTGATTGAAAGCACATGCAGGTCACGTGTGTGCCACGTTGTCTCTTCTTTTTAAGTGGGTTTTCCAATGACCAATAGACTGTGTGCGCCCTTCCCTCTCACAGGATTTCCCTCACCTTTTTCTTTCCCTCTCACACACTCAATTTCTCTCACCAAACTCAACTTAAAGCTTCTTCTTCGGTTTGTTTAGTTTCTTTTCCATCAAAAACGTATCTTTCCATTTTTTGACATGTTCCTACTTTCCCTGCTCATCAACCTCCTTTAGCCATTCAAAATAATAGGAGTGGAAGAAGAAGAAAGAGCATAAACACAAGCACAGGCATAAGGAGAAAGAAAGCTAGAAAGAAGATCTTTGATGACCCACTTTGCTAAATTCAAGGCCAAATAGTCTAATGTCTATTTTAGCATTGAAAAAAGAGAGAAGATGATGATGCTGACCACAACTGGCACCTAGCTTCAAGGAACTTTGTGCACTTAGCAAACACACACACACACTCACTCACTCTACACATACTGCATGCCATGCCCTTATCCCGAATCCTCATGTGAATCTCGCACACCCGGGATTATCGGGTACCTCAAACTCCTTCATACAATTCTCATCACCATGCCCTCCTGTCATAACACCAACAACAACCTCAACCTCAAAGAAGGTCTCACACAGAACCACAGCAAGACTAGGAAACGAGGTTGCTCCTCCTCCTCTTCCTCGTCTCTTGTCAGAAGGTACCGTTTCAAGAGGGCCATTTTGGTTGGGAAGAAAGGAGGGTCCAGCACCCCAGTTCCCATGTGGAAGACCAAAACAACTTCTCCTTCTCTTCCTACACACCACACCAAGTCTTTGCATTCTTCTGCCTCCATGTTACCCTCCTCCAAGGACAGGGAGCTTTCTGTGTCAGCCAGGAAACTCGCTGCTACACTCTGGGAAATCAATGATTTGCCTCCTTCCCGGGTCAAGAAGGAGTTCGAGGTTGATCAAATGAGAGGCTCCAAGGAGAAGGGTAGAGGCAGAGAGAAAAGTTCGGGGTTGTCCAGATCGGGCTTTTTGCGGTCACAGATGTCAGATCCATCGCATAGTCCTGCCTCTGAGGTAAATTCGTGTTAAAGTTCTGTTTTTTCCTTATGTTGCTTCATTGGGTGTGGCGTGATTTTTGGGTTGCCTCTGTTCGTGCAGAGGATGAAGGGTCTTGAAGGGGATAGCTGCAAAAGAAGAGTGTCGGGGTTTTCTCATCAGCTTCTGTCGGGTGATTACTATTTGGATGCTCTGGATGCTCACAGCAATGCAAATTTAATTGAGGTAAAGAGTGAATTTATCAGACTAATTGGAAATTTGGTAAGCATAAGTTGTTGGTCATCGTTTTCACAAAGTTCTTCTGGTTGTTTTTATTTATTATTTTAATTGGGGGGTTTATTTCATGGACCACATAGAAGATAGGCAGATTATGTTAGGATCCAATTGCAAGACAAGACATGAGACTAGAGTCCTATATTGGAAGTGTGGGGTTTATTAGGCTTTGGGCTCTCCTAGACGTGAGACTTTTTGTTGTGTAGTTCATTCTTATCAATCGGTATGTGGGGATGTGGTGAGGTGTGGGGTTCATAAGGACTTGGATTTTCTTACTAGCTTTTGGTGTGATTCTCTCAAGCCTATTATCAATACAAGTTGTGCCCATGATGTCTTTTAAATTGTTTACAAGGACTCTGTCTTAAAATATAGTGAATTGTCTGAACTTTCAAGTTACAACGATAAACTTACTGCTCCTAAATTGGAAATCACTAGTTTCAGGATTAGACTGTTATTGTTCACTTTGAACCTTTATTTTATGTCCTTTACATGGTCTCCTGTATCTAGATTAGATATTTCAGATTTGCATTTCAATTGAAATAGTAACGACAAGAAACTTTAGATATAGATCTGATTAATTAAATAATTTATAGTTTTGTTTCACATATTGGTGTTTTGTTCTTTTGCTTCTGTTGGGTGGAAAGGATGAAACTGAACTATGTTGAAAAGTTGAAACGCAGGAGGTGGAAAATCAGTTAAAAAGCGAGAAGAATCGTGGCAAACGCACTGGTGGTGTTAAGAACCGTCTGAAGGAAGCTAGAAGTGGATTATCTACCTCGAAGAAGCTTCTGAAGGTGTTAAATCAAATGTGCCTTAGAGAGCAGCAAGCATCAAGCATGCCCCTTGTCTTGGCTCTGGGGAGTGAGCTTGATCGAGTGTGCCACCAAATTGATCAACTGATCCAAGAACAGCGTTCAAACCAGAACGATATGGAGTATGTCATGAAGCATTTTGGAGAAGAGAAGGCTGTTTGGAAAAGAAGAGAACGAGAAAGGGTTCATGATGCCATAAAACATGTGGCAGAGGAGCTTGCGGTGGAGAAGAAGTTGAGAAGGCAAACTGAACGGTTGAACAAGAAGATTGCTAAAGAGATGGCCAGTGTAAAAGCTTCCCATTTGAAAACATCCAAAGAGCTTGAAAGGGAGAAGCGTGCAAAGGAGATTCTGGAGCAAATTTGTGATGAACTGGCTAGAGGCATTGGGGAAGATAGAGCACAGGTGGAGGAACTGAAAAGGGAGTCGGCTAAAGTTCGCGAGGAGGTGGAGAAGGAAAGGGAAATGCTTCAGTTAGCTGATCTCTTACGCGAAGAGAGAGTCCAGATGAAGCTTTCAGAGGCTAAGTATCAGTTTGAGGAGAAGAATGCTTTCCTGGAAAAGCTGAGGAATGAGCTTGAGGACTATGTGAGGACCAAAGATGGACAAAATGAAGATGTTTCTCCAGACTGTAAAAATATCAAGGATCTTGAGTCTTATTTCAACAATGTCTGTAGGGGATTCCAGAATGCAGAGAAAGAGGATGATTCAGATGTTGAAAACGATGTAGGACAAGGAAGAGATGATGACTCAGATGACAGTGATCTCCATTCAATTGAGTTGAACATGGATGATGCCAGCAAAGGCTACAAGTGGAGTTTTGCAAGTGAAAATGATGGTCAAGACAAGAGATTTTCAATTGAAAAAGAAAGTATAGGGAGAAAGTCTTTCTCTGAGAAAATTCAGTGGGGAAGTATTTGCTTCAACAAGGGAACTTCAAGTGGTAGGAAGAGGGATTTTTCCATAAATATTCAAGAAGTTTCTGATCATTTTGATCCAGATAGGTCGATTGAATTTCTCTCACAAGCTCGGATACAAGATGATAATGATGAAACTCAAAGCAAAAGGTCAATCAAGGGGCTCCAAGACTCTATCTCATGTGCTAATTCTGATAAGATAACTGGTAGACTATTAACTTTGCAGTGTGCTGGTGGAGAAGCTGGGGAAAAAGGTCTTGCCCAGGAGGATGACAATTTGAAGCAAGAAATTGCAGGAGAAAAGTCTTGATGTTGAGAATTTTGATAGTGGTAGTGAGTAACTTATTATCACAGATAGCTTCTACTATATCTGTTCTAAACTGTAAATGCTGTCTTTGATGAGTTAAACATGTTCAAGGCTCTTATATCATTGTTATGTGTGGTATTTGTTAAAGCCAGAGCAAGAAAAAAACTGTACATACTGAATAGAGTCGCATACTGCAGTTTTGTGCTAGTTATTACTAGCTTTACTGGCATTTGATGTGCAAGTAAATGTTCCTATTTGAATATTCAGCCGACATATCTATAAAAGAAAAGAAAGAATCTAATTTGAACAAGTTGTTAATAATCCACCAGGACGAAAATTGCTGGCAAACAATGTCATTGTCACAGATGGAATTTAATTTTCCTCATAGTTCCAAAGGAAATAATGGAGGCTTTTCGGCTTGACATTAAAACAAATGAGATAAGAACAAAGAGTCTGATGCTAAAAACTATTCTGGGGACACAATTATACGTTAGAGAGATGCATAGTTGTGATTTAAATGAAACAGTACTGGCCGTGACAGCGTGACGGATAACATTATCATTGGATACTTCCAACTCCAACAATTCAAATATTTGAATTCTGTACCCTGTGTTGCCTCTGTTTGGAACTTTGAATTAACCATCGTGTGGTGGGCCAGGAAGGATATTATTTGACAACAACGGCTTTAACTTTTCCAAAACAAACGTTTCCAGTATTAATGGGTTCCTAGCACCTTCTTCTGTTCATATTAATTATGCTACTATTTCTTGAAAGTATACATGATGATTTATCACCACATGGTAAACTTTATGTGGATCAAAGAATCGTAGGCACTCAATGGAATCTGTTTAGTAACATGCTTCTGTTCTGCCACTTTCTGTTGTTTGTTTATGGAGGTGAAAAAAAAAATACGTGATAATAAATTAATAGAGAAAGAACACATTAAATATCAAGCATAAAACTAATTTCAACCAAAATAATTTTATAAAAACTTTTTGGTTCGAGCAAAAGTTTAGTTTTTTCATTGAAAGGCTGAATTTTGAAAACCCTAATTTTGGTGTCTGAATTTATGTAAAAATAGCAGACGAGTTTCTTTTAATGTGGCCATATAAACCAAACCAAAATGCAAGAACTTACTGTACAAGCTAAAGCCCAAACAACTGCCATATATGAAACACAAACGTTAAAATACAAAGGGGTCAGGTTCAGAAGTTGCTGAACATGAAAGAAAGACACTACTTGGTGTTGTCCTCAATTTTTTTTGATGCTGATGTAAAAGTGACTGGATTCGTTGGATGGTCCTTTACGGTCAAGCTAAGCACTTCTGGCCTTGAATAGTGTCCAACCACATCAAAATCGAACTTAGCTCTTGCTATTTCTCCAAGATCTGTTCAAAATTTTCAAGAATCAGTGTTAATATCTTTCAATTACCAAAGACAAAGAAAGTGATCACACAAAGAATATCTTAACGAATCAAAAACAAGCTCAGCAAGTTCCAGAATGAAGAGTTTGAGGGAAAAAAGTGAAATACTATTGAAGATTGAAGAAGTAATTATTATTACTATTATTATCAGTTAGTTACAAATCAATCTCACTGCCCACCTAATACCTCAAACCCTTTATTTATACTAGGGGAAAATGACATTCTGTTAGATTTATAGTTGTTAAAAGAGGTAAAATAAGTAAACAATATAGGGTATCCCTTTGCTATTGTTATAGAGTTATAGACATTGTTATTTATATATTGTCTAACTACCATCCTTTCTAATTATCTTTCTAACTACTACATACACATTGTTATAGAGTTATAGGGTATCCCTTTGCTGTTTTCTTTTGGTACATACCTTTAAAACCCTTGGTCCCCAACAAAAACATCATAAAAAAAGTAATACTCTTCTGAGCACTGTAAGACAATGGAAGCAGCAAGAGTAAACATGGCATACCAAGGTCTGCTGAGATTAGTGCCTCCCCATCATAATTTGGTCCAGCCAGAACAGCCCCTGATGGTGATATAATGACACTACCCCCAGCACATACTACAGAATCAGGTGTCAGGTCCTCTTCTGTGCCAGCAAAAACATACTCTGGAGGGGGAGGGTAATCCCTTCTCCTACAGAACTGGTTTGCTGACAAAACAAAACATCCACCTTCAAGTGCAATGTGGGTCATTGATGCTTGCCACACATCCCTGGCATCAGCTGTAGGAGCACAATATATCTCTACACCTATTGCATGAAGATTTAATTAGAATGTCTAGATAGTATACAGATGACATCTAATCGTGAATTGTCATGATTAAATTATTCACTGTTGTAATATATACTGTAAAAGTCATACTTTTTAAAGCATAATTTCTATGCAATCATAGTGTTAAAACTTTGACTATGTTAGCCAATAAAAAATCACAGTCAGTATGTTTTTAAGCTAAAATTAGTGTAATAGTCAGCAAACTTATCATACATAATTTGTTATTGGATGACAGAGTAAAGATCCTTCACACTGTCAATGAATAGATTATTTTCTCTATTTTTGATTGGTTGACAGTGAAACATCTTTACATTAACAAATCCCCATAGCATTAGAAAAAGCATAAGAACAAATAATTAACAAATCCCCATAGCATTAGAAAAAGCATAAGAACAAATAATNATTAACAAATCCCCATAGCATTAGAAAAAGCATAAGAACAAATAATTAACAAATCCCCATAGCATTAGAAAAAGCATAAGAACAAATAATACATGTGCTTACAGTGTAAAAGTCTTTCACTCTATCATCTGATGACAAATCGTCATGGTAAATTTGTTGATTTTAATAGTAACTATGTTAAACATGGTAGCAAAAATAATTTCAAATTAGATGATACCGTAAAAACTTTTTTTACACAAAACATGATAGCACACTATACTTGTAAAGAACCAGCCCCAATACAAGAAAAAGCACCTTTAAACGCTCTTCTCTAATGCTACAACGCTGAGTGTAACAAGAAGATAGAAAAACTAACATAAAGAACTCCAACCTTTGGCATACATTGCTGTCCTTAATAGTGGCATCCTGTTTTCCCAACAAATGGCAGCACCTATCTTTCCAATGGGAGTTTCGAACACGGGAATGGTTGATCCATCCCCAAATCCCCAGATAATCCGCTCCAATGCCGTTGGCATGATTTTCCTGTGCTTTCCCAGGTAATGACCTTGAGAATCAAAGAATAGAACGGTGCAATAAAGTGTGTAGCCATCCCTCTCTATCACACCCATCACTAAATGTACTTTATACTTCCCTGCCATTGTTGCTAATCTATCAACTTCAGGACCTGCAACAATACAACATTTGTCAATGGAAACACTAACTTGGATATTTAAAACTCAATGAGTAATATTTCTAGGGACATGGATTTTTTGAAATATTATCATTCAAAATCAACGAGTAATAATTTCAGGACCTACAACGATACATCATTTGCTAATAACTTCAGGGACTTGGGTATGTTGAAGAATTTTACTACTAATAATTTTTGTTAAGACTTTTATGACTAAGACTTTGTTGTATGAATTTTAATGGAGTTGTGTATATCAATTTACAAGATTTGAAAGGACATGGTTTTATAATATTTGAAACTATTGGTAATCCAAGGGGGAGAAGCAAAACGAGATCTTCACTAAAGGACCATGAGCCAACCATGCAAATGTGATTGGCAGATCCAAAATCTTATATGTTTTTCAATTGACAATTTTCCCTTTTAAGTATCCTCCATTGATTTAATACCATTTATTAGGAATCTAATGGGAAAAACAACGAGAAATCTTCACAAATGTACTATGAACCAACCATACAAGTGTTTGACATCATCATAATAAAAGATCCTTGAGGCATTAAGTTTGAGAGTTTTCTTCACTTATATGTTTCTCAACTGACAATCTGCCGTTCAATGTGTCCTTCATTGTACTTTTTTGACTTTATCAGAAATTGAAGTGGAAGAAAGAGATTTCACTACCGAACCATGACGAGAACCTTGGGAGGTTGCTCCAAGATGTGGACCAGCAATCCTAAGCTCTAAGGGAAAAATCCATGGTTTAACATATGGATTTTCTTCGCTCTTTAGTTTTGATATTAGGAAGCTTTGTTAATATCTTAGATTATTATATATCATATATTTATCTTTTATCTTCATTTACTTATTTTTTGTTACTTTATTATTATGTAGTTTGTATTTTGGACTTAGCCCATATTTCTTTTATTATAAATACCTTATATGTATTTTCTACATAAGGGAAAATAATCCAATACATAGTTTTTCATTATATTCTTAGCATGATATCAAAGTCATTGTTGGATCCTATCCTAGAGAAATTTATGGTTTGCTGGACATATGTTCCATCTACTACTGGACCGTTATTGGTGTGAGAGAGATGAGTTGGAACTCTCACATTAACTAGAGATCAGACCAATTTACAGTATATAAGTGGGTGCAAACTTCTCCTTATAAGCCAGTTTTGTGGAGTTAAATTAGACTTAAAGTTCACTTCTTAACATGTATATGCTTGAAGAGGACTGTTAGAGATCTTATGTTTACCTTTTATCTTGTTACTTTGTTATTATTCTTTAGTTTGTACTACGGGTTTAACCTATATTCCTTTCATTATAAAGTACCTTATATGTATTTTCTACACAAGGGAGATTATTCTCGTACATAGTCTTTCACTATATTCAATAATAAAATTATAACACATAGTTTTTCAATTATTCAAAAATAAAATTATAACTATGTGAATATTAACTCGGTAAAAAATCTTAAGGTTCCTAGATAGTCTCATTACTCTACATCAGTTTGTGACTTCCTTCATCTATCATTTGAGAGTCTGCCTACTTGACTTTCAAGTTCAGCGGTGGGAGCATGGTTCATGTAACTTCTCCACTGGTTTAGGCGATATTATGGAAGTTAGTTATGACAGTTATTTCAGTATAAACAATAGCTTGTATTAACTGTTTAAACCAATCTGAGAGTTCAGAGTTTACTTAGAGAGAAACTTTGAGTTGTAATCTTCATTTGATAGTGAATTTCTCACTGTAGACATAAATTGAATTTTGTTAATACTTCAATTGAACCACATTATTTTCTTTGTGTGTTTCTTGTATAAACTTCTACTTGTTTTTCGTGGGTTTTCTCTGATATTGTGTTGTTCTTTTGTGTTGTAGACGGTCTAGTGAGCTTGTTGAGCTATTTCCACAACAAACTAAAAAAAAGAACTACAAATTGAAAGGAACCTTACGCCGCTCCAGCTTCTTCTTTACCTTTATCCATAGCTTGAAATATTTCCTTCATGTCCATGATCACATTACGATCACACACGAGTTTGACATTATACTCAACCCAAAACCTAAGGTATTATTAATTTTGTGGTTTTCTTACTTATATAGTATTCAACTCGTCTATCTTTATCTATTGTGCAACTTCCTATTCACACTTACATTCAAATAAAACAACTATATGAATTTAAAAGAGAATTCAAAATTACTAGAGGTAGTGAAAAAAAAAACAAGGTTAAAACAAAGACTAATACAATATTTTCAATCTTTTAATAGGTAATTGTTTATAGTCCATGGTTAGACACCCTGTTCTCACGTATTCTGGGATGATTCTTGCAACGAAAAATCTATATTTGATTCCACCGTGTGCAAAAACTCGCTGAACCAACGAGTATTGGGAAGGATTAATCTTTAACCTAGTAGGTTAGGGAAAACTGGTAGTAGATCAAATATAAAATCTTCTTTTCCTTTTGCTTTAGTTCTTAGGTTTAAACAATCGTTTAAAAAATTATGGTCCTCTTATGTCAGTAATATTGAAGATATAGATAATAATTCAGCAATTAGTTAATTGGAAATTCATCATAACTATTTTGCGAAGAAAGTTATCAAATAATGCATGAGTGTTTATATAATGTAATGACAGAAAGAAAAATGTAATAACCGACAAAGAAAGAGAATACAGGAAAGCAATACCAGCAAATTTCATTGTAAGGAACAATACATGTCAATGACAATGGTAAATATCATTAATATGCATACCAAACATGCTAATTGAGAGATTTTGATTTTGAGAGAAAAAAAGTGAAGGAGAAGGAGAGCTCAGATATTGAGACTGTGAGAATGTGTGTTTCCTCACCCCATTTTTTTTAATTGTGTTGGGCTAGGTATTTTTGGTCTCTATATTTGATGATCTTTTATTTTTTAATCAATGTGATCCCTGTATATTTTAAACAGACTCATCGTTAGATAATGTTATTCAGAAGAAGATGAATTGACATCTGCTAATATAATCACCCGTTATTTTTCTGGTGTTTTGTTCAATCCAAGTTTATTGTTCAATCTCAAGGGTGATATAAAAGGAATGGCGTTGATATAACAGAAGGATCAAGTCCTTTTAAATAAAATATAGGAACCACATTAAATAAAAAATAAATAAAGGAAAAATATTGAACCATTGCTACAAATACAAAGACAAAAAATGCTATTAAGTCTTTTTTTTTTTTTTTTTTTATCATGAATTAGTTAGCCTGATCATAATGAATTCAATTCAGATGAGTCAAGTTCTAAATTCTAAATAAACTAAATTAGACTGAATTTCTAGTCTAATTTAACTCAGACCCATGAGGAGGGTTGAATAACTGACATTAATCCAGTTAACTCTAAGTTCGATAATAGATAAAATAAAGGTAAAAAGAATTCTTAAAATTTTCACCTATACTTCACATCATACCAAACAGACTAGGTAAAAAATTCTCAGCAGAGAGCATATTGATTCCTGCAACCCTTTATATGTTTATAAGATAGAAAAAATGTTAGTTGACATTAGCGCAACCAGTTGTTACCTTTTAAAGTTTAATACGGAACCAAGATCTTACCTTTAATACAAAATTATATTAAAATTTTGCATATATACACAAAAATAAATAAGAAAAGCAGAAAATTTGACTCTAAAATAACAATTAAATAAATCCTAAATCCTAATTCACTTATTCATGCTTTACTCTTTAATTAGTAATAAATTTCGGCTAAAGTTTGTGATCCATGTCCCCCATGTACATTAAACAAACTAGTCATTTGATTAGGTTCAATTTCTCTGCCTTGAGAAAAAAAAAAGAGGATAAAAACAAGAAGGCAGAAATTTAGCAGTAATCAGATGTCAGTTATAGACACAGTAACATCAAACGATCTGATAAATAATATTTCAACAGAAATATGCTAATCATTGGACTTTTTTTCTCTCAGGATCAATTCTTAAACCTGGAAACTAAATGTGAATGTTTATCTAATATATCATGTCTTGGAGTTTCAACTTGATTCAGGTGTCCAAAGTGAATGCAAATAAGTTTTTTTTTTCCTATCTGTTTTATAGTAATTAGTTTCAACATAAAGAAAGTTAGCAACTGAACTACAATGAGTGTTTGGTCTTAGGCCTTACCAGGCACATCAATGGCTGCAGAATGATACTTGCGAAACTCTTCTCTTCCCTTGGCCGTGCGATTTCCTATAGAAACACCAAAATCGGAACCACGCGGGTACCCTCCCACAAACGCTTCTGGAAACACCACAAGCTGGGACCCATGCCCTGCGGCTTCACCCAACAACCTCTCTGCCTTATCTGCACACAGAAATCACCAAACAATTTAATTTGCCAACAAATTACATAACTTCTCCAATCCGGAGCACCCCAGATGGAGCTTTCAACACAGAAACACGAAAAGAAGGGAAATTTGAGAAGGAGAGAAAGGGTAACGGATGAAAAGGGAAGAGTAGAAGGAAGGACCTAGAGTGGCTGGAGTGTCGTAGAAGATGGTGGAAGCTTGAATAACGGTGGCTCGAACAGTGGGGGCGTTGAAATCCGAAGCCATGTCAACTTCGGCGAACAGAGGCCCTTCGTTTATGGTTGGCTCTGTTGTTACGAGCGCCATCTCTTCCACGGCTTCACACTCTCGTCTGATCCTCTGTACTTCTTGTTTCAACCATCACGATCCTTCTTTTCTTATGGAACTCCAATAATTTAAAAAACAACTTTTTCTTTTTCGTTAAAAGCTTAAAATCTTCTTTCTAACCTCATTTCTTAATTAAGAGAAAAAAAATTATTGCGAAAACCCAACATTAAATGGTAGAACAAGATAATGATTATGAAACTTATTTTTTCATATTTTGATGCTCTATATTAATACTATCTAATGTTGTAAAACTTATTTTTTTCATATTTTTAAAATTCATTTGTAAATTTGAGATAATATTAATTATTTTATAAAAATCCTATATAATGTGAAATAATAAGAGAAAATTTTAAACAAAAATTTTAAGTTTTATTTTATTAAAAAATAAATTTTCTAATTACAACAAAGAAAATAGAATATTCATGACATAAGCTAAATAACCCATACCTTGAGGGGGAGAGTTCTAATGAACAACCAAGGGCATCCAATCAGACTGTCCTCCTTAACCAAACAATCCATCTTGTCACTATTTTTCTTTAGAATATAAAATTGTTAGGTATTGAAATATAAATTTAAAATTCTATATTAAATATTAAATAAAAATGAAAGGTCAACTGGTATATAAAATTTTACATAACAAGATAATATTAAATTATCCATATATTTTTAATAAAAAAATCATCTTTTTCATTCTTTAATCAATGTTATTTTTATCCCTTTTTATTAAATACCTTTATATTATTTTACTTGTTTTGCTGTTATATTATTCATTGATGTTAAAATATTTTTGCAATTATTTTTTTAATTATATTTTTGTAGTTGTATTGAATAGTAGAAGATTCATTTATTTTTAATTAAGACCTATGTTGCTAGTTAAACAAGAAGAAAAACAAAAAATCCTCTCAAATTTGGAGTCAGAATATCGTTATCCAATGATTATACTTACTTTTTTTCATATTATCAAAATTCATTTGTAAATTTTTAGTTTTAAGATAATATTAATCATTTTATAAAAATCTTATGAAATAATAAGAGAAAAAATTAAACAAAATTACTAAACTTTATTTTTATTAAAAAAATAAATTTACTAATTACAACAAAGAAAAGATAATATCCATGACATAAGCTAAATAACCTAAACCTTAATGGGAAGAGCTATAATGAACAACCAAGGCATCCAATAAGACTACCTTCCTTAACCAAATAATCCATCATCTCACTATTTTTCTCGAGAATATAAAATTGTTAGGAATTGAAATATAAATTGAGAATTCTATATTAAATATTACATAAAAAAATAAAAAGTCAACTAGTATATAAAATTTTGCATAACATAGATAATATTAAATTTTCCATATGATTTTTAATAAAAAAAAATTGATTTTTTATTCTTTAATCAATGATATTTTTATCCCTTTTTATTAAATATCTTTATACTATTTCCTTTATTTTGCAGCCATATTGTTCATCCAAGTAAATGATGTTTAGCTATTTTTACAATTAATTTTCTAATTATATCTCATAGTTGTATACTATTGTATAGTAGAAAATCCATTTATTTTTAATTAAGGCTTTTTCGTCTTGCACTCAACATTTTTTCATGCACTTCCTCGTATTTCCAAAATGACCATTTTATCCTTTGAAAAAGTGACTTCCAAGTTACAGATTTTAAAAAATTTCTAAAACAGACTCTTTACAAATTTCAGAGTATTATTTTCATAATGAAATTTTTGAAATAGAATTTTCAGAACTATTTTTTCAAATTACTATTTTTAGAATAGAATTTTCGAAATGCAAGAAATATATCATAGAATAAATATTTTAAAATGAGATTTCTAAAATAAACTTTCTGGAATGTATATAATATCTTCCCAAATGAATTTTCGGAAAAACCCCTATATAATATTTGTTTTGGAAAGAGTTTGAAAAGCGTTTCTCAGAATTTTTTTTTTCCCTTATGGAGTCTTTTCTTCTTATTATATAGGTTCCCTTAACAATTATGGAGGTGTAGGAAAGAATAGCCTCAAATTTAAATAATACGTTTTCTTAGTAAATACATGAGTTTGGGCTTGTCTGCCATCGTAAAATCCGCAACCCCCATCCTATATGGACCTTAGAATTTGATGTACATTTGAATTACAGATTACTTTTAATCTATTTCTTATACCACATTGTAGAACTATGCAAGCAAAAACTTTGAAATTTAATATAAAAATAAGGGTTAATATATATATATATATATATATATATATATATATATATATATATATATATATATTTTTATTTTTAGTTTTATAATGTCTTTTATTTTGTTATAAACTTTTTTTCTGATATTTTAAGGTTTAATTATTTTATATTTATAAATTTATTCACATTTCTAAATTAATTTTTCTTTTATCATAAGTTTTCCTCGACTATAATCTATTCATATATTAATTAGAATTAATCAAATAAATTTTATTTAATATTTAAATATTTTTACTCGTTTTTAATATTTTTATTTATTATATTTTTCAAATAAAAACATTAGATTTTCATATTTTCAAATTTTGAATCCAAAAAACCTTTTATTAGTAGATAATATAAAAAATTATCATTTTTTTTCTTTTTATCCTTAATTTTGTTTTTTGAAGAATTTTTTTTTTCTAAAATAATTTTCATTACCTCTTAGCATTTTGACTACAATATTGAAAAGATTTTTTTTAAAATTTCCAATGTATTTTTTATATTATCAGCCCTTAATTATAATTTTTTTGTGATTTTATTGAATAATATATCTTAGTTTGCAGACACACCTTTAATCAATTTCACTCTTTTTTTATATTTTTCTTCGTTGTTTACTTTTATAATGTATTGTTTTAATGATTTTTTATATAATTATTTTTATTTTTTCTAACTCATTTCATAAGTATAATATAAACACATTTTATTTATTATAATATAATAATTTAATATTACTGTCGTGAATCTTATTTATTATAACTCAATATAGATTGAAGTTCTAAAGAAAAAAGATGTATTAAAGATTCTACGTTGTTACTCTGAAAAAGTGACTTAATGTTTGTTTTTTAAATTTAAAATATTATATATGTCTTCACTTTCTTTGTCAATTCTAAATATAATTACCATATATCAACCTCTCATTGTTCTCACTGGTTCTATATATAACTCATCTACAAAATCTTTTACTTTTATTATAAATTTTTCACCACACTCATTTTCTATGCAAATTTTTACTAATAATTATAACCTATAAAATTTTATCATATTTATAATTTTATTACCGAGTCACTTATTATGCCAAATAAATTAAAACCGATATAATATGTCGTTATAAAAATATTTTTCTACTAATTATTTTTATGCATACTTTATAAATTTCTTAACAAGAATTACAATAAAACTTTAAAAATAATGTGATAAGACAAAATTTACTTAAAAAAAAAAAACATTCACATCATAACTTATGCAATCAAAATAACCTAAATAGAAAAAAAAAATATCACTTTGTAAATCTCATAACAGATTTATCTATTTCCTCCACCGAGAGGGATACTCTTATAAAAGGAACCTCAAAGATGCTCAATATCATATACATTCCTTGTTTCTCCATTAAAAATTTCTGCTATGGCCAGTGTCATCTCAGCTGTAGGAAGAAGGTAAGCAAGTTAACTTAGCCTCTTTTTTCATTCTTAACAAAAACATAGAAGGAATATCAGTAACTATATTAGTAAGTAAAACATTCATAAAACAGTATAAATTTCTCCGCCAGTTTAACTTTGCATAAGAAACATAGTATGTGACGCTGAACACTGATTTATCAGGCTTGAGGGGAAGGTGGCAATGGTCACCGGTGGTGCTAGCGGCATCGGTGAGGCCACTGCAAGACTCTTCTCTAAGCATGGAGCACACGTGGTGATAGCTGATATCCAAGACCATTTAGGTCTTTCTCTTAGCAAGGAGTTGGAATCCGCTTCCTATATCCATTGCGATGTCACAAACGAAAACGATGTTGAGAACGCTGTTAACTCGGTGGTTTCCAAACACGGCAAACTAGATACCATGTTCAACAACGCCGGCATAACCGGGGCGAACAAAACCAGCATATTGGACAACACGAAGTCGGAATTTGAGGCAGTGATCAACGTTAACCTAGTTGGTGTTTTTCTTGGAACAAAGCACGCTGCAAGGGTTATGATTCCTGCGCGGAGAGGAAGCATAATCAACACTGCCAGTGTCTGCGGAAGCATAGGTGGCGTGGCCTCACATGCGTACACAGGTTCGAAACACGGTGTGGTGGGGTTGACGAAAAACAGTGCGGTGGAGCTTGGAGCATTCGGTGTGAGGGTGAACTGCGTATCACCGTACGTGGTTGCCACACCCTTGGCTAAGAACTTTTTTAAGCTTGACGACAAGGGGGTTCTCGACGTGTATGCAAACCTAAAAGGTGCTACTCTTGAACCAAACGATGTGGCCGAAGCTGCTCTGTATTTAGCCAGCGATGAATCCAAGTATGTCAGTGGTCTCAATCTTGTGGTTGATGGAGCCTTCACTGTCCTCAACAGTGGCTTTTGTGTCTTTGGACAATCATCATGAAAATTTGCTTGCGTGCCTTTCGGTAATGACTTGTTTTATTTTGAATAATTGAACACTATCTGTTGTTAGTGTTTTCGTAAGGTTTTCACTTTCTTCCTTTTGCACCCTTCACATGACTCAAATGCTTTTTTTCTGTTCTTCTTTGTTTGAGAACTCATTCTATTTTTATGGGTCTTTGTACTGTGTTCATATACATATATAAATTGAACTTTGATTGCCATGTCAAGCTATAAGATATAATGATCTATCAGTTTTAAGAAGTTGTGAAGATGATATTTTTGTCAAATTGGTGGAGTAGAATGAGAACGGGACCACTAGTTAGAAATTTTTGTCCAACTGACCTTTGGTAGCATCCAAAGAGTTTAGGTGGGGAACAGTGTTTGAACTAGTATAATTTGGTGCCTATTCTAGGGTATAGCTCTCTCGTTTTGATAGTGTTTGCATCTATAAGAAGAAAGTTTTTTAATGGAATACAAACACTTCAATAGATAAGATATTAAGATTATTCTCTTTCTAAAATGGTAAGACAATGAGTTAAAGAATTTTTTACTTTTATATATCTATTTTCTTATTTTTATTTAGTGTGAGATTTAAACACTGTTGATAAACAGGGTAATTATAGAAGTCATGGATGTGATTGAGGCGATTTATAAATGTTGGGTTAATAATAATTAGGGTTGGGCATAATTTAGCAAATTATACTAAACTATAGTTATCAATACTATAATATATTTAAAAAAACTAAACTATTTTTTACTAAAAACTAATTAACTGTTTTATAGTTCAGTTTAAGAAAACTGAACTTTTTATAGTTTGAGTTTAGTTAACTGATGAACTGTTTCTTTCTTTATATTTCTATTCAATTGCTTTTCGGGAAAACTTATCTACTATTTCTTAAAAATGAATCATACTCTTCTCAATGTATTATTTGCTATCTAAAATTTGTCTTTTAAACCTACAATTTCTTACTCTTATATGATCATGCATTTTGTATGCTTTTTGACTCAATGATTTCAAATATTCTCATTCTGAATGATAGAATCTATAATGGGGTCACATGAAATAGTGTAAATATTGTTTCTTTGAGGGTGTTTTATACTGTAAGCATCTCTTATATCAGACCATTCTGATATTAATTAAGCAATTAATATGTTATAAAAGTATAAAATGTAAGACTTGATTTTTTTCTATGAAACAAGATCAAGAATTTATAGTACAGAGGACAACAATTTTTGCTAATTCTTTATTTACCCCTTTGTAATGCATTAATTATCTCTCTGCGCCTAATAAAAATAATTCATTAGATTTGTTATATTTTTTCTTTATGTTGAAAATAAATTAAATAAAAAAATAAATATAAGAATTAAATTAAGACTTCCTACATGTGAGATTATTATGTCATACTAATTATGTCACGTGAAAACAAAATTAAAAATTAATAAAATTAAAAATGTGAAAATGAGAATAAAAAATTGATATGTGACACTGTTTATTCGATACTAATGGAAAAGGTCTAATTATATAAACTTTCAAAATTTGAAACCATATTGAGAAAAAAAAAATTGGAACACCAACTTATTAATTTTAGATGAAAAATTAAACTTTTTATTTTTGGGTTGGGCTGTGCTTTTTTAGTTCCTCCACCCTGTGCTTTCATTCTATGCACTACTTGCTTTATTTTATTTTTGGAACTTTTGCTTTCTACACCTACACAGTTACTCATACAACCCGCTCGTTTTATTTGATTTTGGTGCCTGTTGCTAATACCCCATGTTTCACACATATACCTAGCATTTTATCTTTTGTTACTTTTTACCTTTTGGGGCCTTTATTTTTACTTTATAAAACACTTATTTTAGCTTCTCACACCCTACTTTACTAACTTTTTGCTACTGCACTTTTTTCACACATACACTATTTTTCTAAAATTAATAAAAAAAATTAAAAAATGAACAAATATTTTTGTTTTTACGTTTTTTTCTATACAATTGCTTGCATTGCTGGCTATCTTTTCAAATAATTTAAAAATATAAAAAAATATTTTTTTTTCAAAATTAAAAAACTCAAATCAACACCTATTTTTTTAAAAAGTAAATCCTGATTTTTTTTTATTGTGAATGCATACATGTAAGAACGAGATTAATTTTTATCGAGCTCATTATTTTTTTTTTGTATAATATTTTCTTATTTTTGAGAAAAAAAAAATAGAAAAATAAGTCTCTTTTATATATTTAATTAAAGATACATATGTTATTAGACGTTAAATTTTTTCTACTCGTAATCAACTTTCAAACTTAAAATCTAGTTTTAGCATACCAAACTTTTATATTTATAATTTTTTTTATTTGTAAAATAATCTACGTGCTAACTACATACTCTTTGTTTTTAAAATTTGTTTTTAATTCGTCGTCTTCGATTGTAAGTATATCAAGATTAAAGAATGGGTTAAATATGTTTTTAGTCCCTATATTTTGGGGCGATTTTGGTTTTAGTCCATTTTCAAATTATAGTACAATTTAGTCCTTCAACTTTAAAAAACTCTAGTTTTAATTTTTTTTACCATTTTTTTTAACTTTATTTGTTGTTTCAAACACGTTTCATTATAGCATTTGGATTGTTTACACTGTTTGACACATTTTTGCTTCAATGTTAACTAAGAAACGTGCTTGAAACAATAAATAAAGTTAAAAAAAATTAGCAAAAAAGACTAAAACCAGAGTTTTCTAAAGTTGAAGGACTAAATTATACCATAGTTTGAAAATGGACTAAAACCAAAATCGCCCCAAAAGACAGGGACTAAAAACATATTTAACCCTAAAAAGATTAATTAGAACAAAATTCCAATTAATTACCTATTATATATATAATTGATGACCTTTTATGCTATGTTATCTTTTATTTTTAATATATGTGATTGGTGATACACATGTTTATTAGAAATGATATTTTTCTTACGAGAGAAAAACTAAATATGCATCATTATCATTGATTACACTAGTACGAAATACCTAATTGTCAACAAAATGTGGGATCGTCTGGAAAATGAAAAAGTAGTATTAATCATTTCAATATTCCTTTTTACTGGGTCATAATGATTTTCTTTTATTATCTTATCAATGTATCACATCATTTTTTTTTCTTCTTATATGGAAAAGGAATTTAAGTAAGTTAATTGAATTACGTGAAAGTGATTACCGGTATTATAATTAAACTAATACAATTTTTCAAATTTTTAATACCTTTTATAGAATAAATGAGATGAAAAGAGTGATAAAAAAATAAGTTGTGAAAGGTATCGGAAAATATTTTTAAATATTCGAAACTCAGCCACAGAAAAGGAAAAATGAATTTTTAAAATCCAAAATGTAGGAACAATTTGAGCAAATACAGTGATAGATAGCTTATTAATTACCTCTCGATCATATTAATATAAATCTCGTCGGAAGCATCAATATAGGTCTCGTTCTTAAATAAGTATATGTTAGAATTCTGACATATATTTAGTCCATTTATATTCATATAAGAATAACTCATGATTAACTATAATAATAATAAGCATATGTTAAAATAGTGATATATATTTAGTTCATTAATGAATGAAACATCATATAAGAATAATTTATGATTAGCTATAATGATTTAGAGAATAATAAGTATTAGGCTAACGAACTTATGTCCATATAGATAAAAAAGTTTATAAATTGTAAATATAAATAGTACAAGATATATTAATTATATTTTCATTAATTTATTATTTTGCTTACATGAAGGATTGAGTTTCTTTTATATATGCACACTTTATCTAGTTAAAGAGAATAAACACTTAGAAAGAAAATAAATATCTCAAAATTTAGAGATTATAAACATTTTATAAATTTGTGAAAATGTTTACAAAATATTTAATTGACTTTATAAGAAAAATGAAGAAAACTTATCTGCTGAATAGAACACTTGCAAAATATTTAGAATAAAAACGAAGATGAAAATAAAAAATAGAAGATTGAAGTTTAAAAATTGTGTGACTGTAGAACAATGACTAATGAGATTTTGGAATCGAAATTTTTTTTTCAATAACATTTTTTTAATAATTTTTAGATAACGTATCCATAACAAATTGATTGATTCGTTTTAAATAAATAATAAAATAATGATATATATTCTATTTTCAAAAAATTATTAAAAAATATTGTTAAAATATATAGTCCTTCTGAAATTTTAAGTTTGGGTACTACCACGCGATGTGATAGGACGTTAGGAAACAAAGCCAAGTGCTTGAAAGGTAATAGCAGCACGAGTCCCATCACGATTACGTTCCCTACTTGTTTTCTACGTATCACTGTTCTTCACGGAAACATAATCTATAAATGGCAATTTTTAAAAATTAGCCTTCTACACTCATTTTCACACTTCACCATTCACATTTCTACTTATTTTTGGTAAAACTTTTAGTATCATGATGTATTTTAGATTTATTTGACACAAAACATAATAATAAAATGATTATAAAAATATAATATCAAATTAATGTAAAAAATTTAAATGTGGTAAAAAAATTATTTTTTTAATGAAAAAAAATAGTACCATGTGTTAAATATAGAAATCTCCACATAGGAGATTTTAACAATCTTGGCCTTCTGTGTGAAACAATTTGAACAATTGATTTAGGCATATTTAGATAAAATAATTAAAAAATTACAGATAAAATTTAAGGTATGAATTATTAATTGATTAGATATATATTCTTATACTTAAATCTCAAGTTTTTTAAGCGTAAGAATGTTTTGCACACATTCACTTGAGATAAAGATAAAGATTGGAAGAGTAATGTAAGGACGAAAAAGAACATGGTAGGGAAGAAAATAATGAGATATACTGTGAGATTGTTTCAATCATTTATAAGAAGTTTATCATCATTTTTATAACGATAAAGTAAAACTTCTGACATCAACAAACGTAAAAGACATTATAAACGTGACAATGAATACTAGAAGCACAGGGAAATGAGTCGGTAAATGAGCAGTTAATGCTGATTAAATTTGGAGAGAATTGACCTAAAGATGGATGTCCTATACCTAGATTAAAAATGTGATTTTTCTTTTATTAGTTAGAACTGTAATTTATGCATAATGTATTTTTTACTTTGGATTTTGTGTTAATCAACTTAAAAGATTTTTATTTTGATTTCATCTTTTTATGAGTAGCACAAAATAGAGAAATTATGTCGGTTAAGAGTAACTAAAATAAAAAATTGTTTTTTATTTTATATTGTCATGATTATAATAAATATAATGATATTTTTATGATACGTCCATTTTAATGGGTTGTTTCATTTATTATGAAAATGGACAATTGACCTATAAATTATATGGTATGAGACAATGTGGACGGCTTCTTCACAAAATTTGAAATAGGTGAAGTTGTTATATGTAATAACGATTTTGTGGCAAAATTTTGAACTAACATAAGTGTAAGGAAAGATTGTGACACTAATTCTTTTCAACTTTATACTTCTATTCCCTATATGAAGCATATTGAGACGAGATAAAAATGAAAGATTTTTTAGCTTTGATTCTTAACCTATTTCAAATTTAACAATTAAATTTACTACTTTGTGTTAATACTAACACAAAGTATCATAGTAAATTTAACATGGAAGATAATTTTTGTGTTAGTATAAACAATTAAATTTTGATTAACTCAAAATACACCTCATGTTTATTAAAATTGAAGATAAAATTCTATTTTTCTCATTAGCTGAATAACTCTAATTTAACATTCATTACAAAAAGACTTCCATTATCTAAATTTAATGTAAAATTTGAATCAATTAACAACCAATGTTTTCCACTTCAAAAAGATAAGATTTTGAAGTTTCATCATTGTAAAATTAATAAGCAATTTTTTTAAATTGTAAAATATTTTTTTAAAGGAATTGTAAACATAATTTTACAAAAGAATTTAAAGGATTTTTCAAAAAAAAGTAGTTAAATATTTTATAATAATATGTTATCAGATATGCCATGAATTTTGTATGATTTCTATATTCATATATTTATAAACGAATTATATATATAATTGTATCAATAAAAACTATAATACAAGTTTGTTATCTTATTTTAATAAATATAAATATATTATAAATAAAATACAATCAAATTATAAAACAAGTTTCAAGAAACATACTCATATATATACATGTTGGTTATTAAATAATTCTAAATTGTATTTAAATACAATAACTAATTTTGTTCGAGTTGACTTGGTTGTAACTTTTAATTCAATCAAACTTTTCGGTTTGGAAAGAGACTAGATCCAAAAGTCTAAAAAAGTAGATACAATAAGTAGGTTTTTTTTTTCTTCATTATGTCGGAACAAAAGTAGCAAAAGTCTAAAAAAAATACTTAAACGATTTCTATGATATAATTAATCCAATTCAAGATTATTTTTTATATAATTAAGAGTTATTACTTAAATTCTTTGAATTTTGCAAGATTTTTTAATTTTTTATAAAAATTTATTAAAATGAGTTTTCTATAATTTTTCCTTTAAGTTTGTAAAATCCAAGAAACAAAATATTCGTAAAAGAAATCTCATAAAATATAAAAGATCACAAAAATTTATAACATCTAGTGGTTTACATTTTTAACACTTCCGTAACAAGAATCTTTACGTACCTTTGCAGGGAACGCAGCTATATAACGAGAGGAGCAAGTTCATCTCAGTATAGCTATATATAAACATTCATATATTCATCTTTCTTCTGCAATTCAGAAAAAAAAAAACACATCCATGGCAAGTGTCAACTCAGCTGCTGCCACTGTCAGAAGGTAAATTGTTATTACAATTTTATATTTCTACGTAGAGAAGTTCTTATTCTTTGATTTTTACGAGTTTCACACAATGATTTTGCAGGCTTGAGGGGAAAGTGGCGATTATCACTGGTGGTGCCAGCGGCATAGGTGAGGCCACCGCAAGACTCTTCTCTAAGCACGGAGCTCATGTGGTGATAGCTGATATTCAAGACGATTTGGGTCTTTCTCTCTGCAATGAGTTAGAATCTGCTATATATGTTCACTGTGACGTTACAAAGGAAGAAGACGTTGAAAACTGCGTCAATGTAGCTGTTTCCAAGTACGAGAAACTGGACATCATGGTTAATAACGCTGGTCAATTGGATGAGTTCAAAAGAAGCATATTGGACAACACAAAGTCTGAGTTTGAGAGAGTGATAAGAGTGAACATGGTTGGTCCATTTCTAGGAACAAAGCACGCGGCAAGGGTGATGATTCCTGCAAAAAGGGGTTGCATAATTAACACAGCTAGTGTTGCAGGATGCATAGGTGGAGGTGCTACACATGCCTACACCAGTTCAAAACATGGGCTTGTGGGGCTGACGAAAAACACTGCGGTGGAGCTTGGACAATTCGGTATTCGGGTGAACAGTGTATCGCCTTATCTGGTTGCCACACCGATGTTGAATGAGTATTTCAATCTTGATGAAGAAGGAGTTGGTGAGGCTTATTCGAACCTAAAAGGTTCTTATCTTGTGACCAGGGATGTGGCCGAAGCTGTTGCTTATTTGGCTGAGTCTAAGTATGTTAGTGGTCACAATCTTGTGTTAGATGGAGGATTCTCCATTACAAATGCAGGATTTTCTCCTTGGCAGTCTCAGTAAAAGCATTGGTTGATGACGACTGTTCAGAAACTATTCCTGCCCAACATATGTGAAGAGAGAGGGCAATAGATATTGGATAACTCTCTTTAACAATTATTTTTTTATAGTCTATTTCAAATATATTTTTAAAATAAATTCAAACAAATTAATAAAACAATGATACGTATTTTATTATCAAAAAGTTATTAAAAAGGAATTGTTAAAATATCATTTTATAAACCTCACTCTAAATGTTACCATTTTTGCATTTGTATTTTTTCTAAAATAAGAGTGTTGTTTTTTATATATATTTTTTTCAATTATGCTACATATAGAGCTTTAGGATCACTTATTTGTAATGTTACTCAAGAAATTTGTTGTTATTAGTAAAGTTAGAGGAATGATTGAGGAATAATGATATTTTAATAAGTAAATTTTTTATTTTCGTTTAATATTATCATTTACTATTCTTTTATAAATACAATTTTTTATGATTATTTTATCACTGCAATAATATGTATGTTAAAAAAAATTGTATTATGTATCATAATATATCATTATTCATTATTGAAAGAAGGGATTGAAAAATATGATTGAAACCCTTCTTGATTAGAAATAATTATATAAGTTTAATAAACTTTTATGATTTATTAAGTATTAAAAAGTTTTAAGTTCTTGTTTTGTATTTTATTTTGTTAAGTGAGGAATATGTTTATTATCGTATCCCTTCATCTCACATAGTTATCACCATATACTATTGTATAATAGTAAAATTATAAATTTATAAAATAATAAAATAATTAAATTATAAGATTATAAAATTATAATACAAAAATGAAGTAAAATGAAATGATAATATTACCAAGTTAACACATTTAGACTAAAAAATTTCAATTAAAAATTATAAAATTAGACAACAAAAATTGATTGAAGACTCAACTAAACATATTTAAATTTATCATAGACTTAAAACCTAATTAAGTCTACTAAAAAATATTAAAGACATATATTATTATTATTACGAAAATTAAAAATATGAAGTACGGTTCAATTATTTGTTGTGATCATTTATCTAAAAAGTCATTAGATATTTAATGGTGAAATGATTAGGTCCTATATCACACAAAATTACACAACAAATTATTGAAGACTCAACTAAACATATTCAAATTTATTATAAACTTAAAACCTAACTAAGGCTCTGTTCGATGAAGATTTGGGAGAGATGATTTGAATGAATTTGAGTGGATTTGAGAGTAAAGTTTGTGAGAATTAGTGTGAGATTTGATTGGTGAGATAAATTTAAAACATTTGTTTAATTCGTAGAAATTAAAGATTACCAAAATGTCCCTAGTTATTAAAATAATATAAAATGTTATTCGTTAGTGTTATATTTAATTGTAAAAATATTTATAAAAAAAAATTTAAAAATAACTATTAAAAATAATTTTTAAGAAGTAAAGAAATTATAATTTGAAAAAATAAATAATTATAATTAAACAAAATACATTCATATATATATATATATATATATATATATATATATATATATAATAAACCACACTCACAAGTCTCCATTCAACCTTTTTCAGTTTTTTTTTCCTATTGCCAACGTTCCTTGGTTGTCAGAGAGAAAAAAATTTCAATAAGCTCATAGATGCACGCGTTTGGAACCGGATATGCAAGTCTGTATCCGAATATGCTTCTTTGCAAATTCTTCCAAAACTTGTAACCGGATATGCTCTTCAGTGAAACCGAACGCATAAAGATCTCTTCTTCAACCCACTACTTCAGTGAAAGGGGTATATACGACTTTTCAATCTAAATCTTCGTAAATCTTACCAAAATAGTGAGATGCTTAAAACAATATAATCAGTACAAGCGAACAACGTTTCAGTCTCAAATTGATCCGTGCTAATCTTTGTAAACAGTACCATGACTCCAAACCAACAAAGGCTAAGTGTACTAAAAATATTAAAGACATATATTATTATTATTATGCAAACTAAAAAATATTAAGCACTGTTCAATTAATTTGTGTGATCATTTATTTCAAAGTTATTAGACATTTAATATGTGAAGATTAGGTCCTCCTGTCGAACTTTATATATATATATATATATATATATATATATATATATATATATATATTATTTTAACATCTCTTTAAAATAAAAAACAAATAGATTATCAAAGAATTTTCTCGATAAAGTATGTGTTGGTCTAAAAGGTTAAACTATTATTGATATTTAGAAATTAGATTTGTTTGTATTTTACTTGTATGGATCTTTCAATAGAGGATTCACTAAAGAGTAATTATATAAAATGTAATTTGAGCTCATTTATAATAGATTAACACAATTTTCAACTTAAAACCTTAATATTATGTTTGGATAAGGAATTTCAATAATTTCAAGAAATTGAAATGCTTATTAATATTTGAATTATTTATAATTGCATTCATTTCATTAAATAGTGTGTAAATATGAAAAAAAATCTTAGGTTTCAATTTTCTTATTTGATAAAACAATTAGTTTTTATTTTAAGGTAATGATTGGTTTTGATTTACGGTCCAAGTCGACTCACTAAGATTCAAATTAGATCAATTAGGTCTGACCTTCTACATTGATTGAATCGACTCGGGTCAGCTTGACCTTAGACTAAAGTTGACTTGGCTCGACCTTTAGTTCGAGTCAACTCACTTCAACCTTTGGTTTGGGTTGACTCGGTTAGACTTTGACCCGGGCCTACTCAGCTTGACTTCAATACGGGTAGGCTCAATTCGTCCATAAATAGGGTGTTGACTTAGATCGCTCATCATAATGGGTCAACTCATCTCGACCTTCAACTTGGGATGACTTGACTTAACTTTGTCCTTGTTCGTCTTGACTTGGCCATCAAATAGTTATAGTTTCAAATAAGAATAAAAATTTAACAAAGTCTAAACATATAAACATCAAGTTATTGATTGTTAAAGAAAGAGTTAAGAGTAAACTTCTGTTTATAGAACATACTAATACAAACTTCATGGTCGTATTGATCTGTTCACTAAAAATTAGTTTACAAAAGGTTTCATGTACACATTTCTCACATAAGTCTCACTCTTTAAATGATTTTCAATTTTAGTAGAATTTGTGACGTTGAATGTTTTCGTGACATATATGATTCAAGTATATTTTCTAAAAAAAAAGATCTTTATTATTATTTAATCTCACAAAGGTTTAAAGAGGACATAATGAAATTAGACATATTAAAATAAAATTTCATACTACACATCTATCTCATTATTCATGTCATCTCATTATTCATGTCATGTAAATGTATTTAACTATATATTGATTTAGCTACAATAAATAAATAAAAAATAATTTATTGCATTTATTTCAATAAATATTTAATTAATTTTCAAAGTAATTAAGAATAATTTTTGAAATGATTTTTCTTCATGAAAAATTTATGTATAATTATTTTAGAAATTGATAATAGAAAATAATACATTTGTCATATTAGCAAAATTGATATTCTAAATGTATAAGTTTTTCTAGAAGTCATTTTTTTTAATTTTTGAATTCTACAAATTAAAAAATAAATAAAAGGAAAAGACTTTCTTTATATAAGAATACAGGAAGAAATTAATATATGAAAGTAGAGGAAGAAGTTGCCTTTGGTGATTAGACCCCGATCAAATGTAATATTCTAATTGGGCCTTTTATAAATCTTCTAGACACGAGCCCAACCAACCAAAGGCATCATTCTTAAGTTTTTTATACAAGTATTATCGGAATTGTATCTTTAATACTATGAAACTCATGATTCTTGATCTCATATTGTCTTGTCCAAGCAAACATGGTCTCAGATTTTAAGTGACTCACTCAGGTCCATTATATTTATTCTTATTTATATTACATATAACAATTTCAAATCACTTAAAACTCGGACGGTTTAAATATTATTTTTCTTTCTTTCATGATTTGAAGTATATCTTAAAGATAAAACCGATGGAATAAGGTTCTAAAAAAGAAAATAACTTAAATAAAAAATATTAACCCGATGTTATTTGAAATCAAAATATTAGTGTTGACCATAAAATTGATGACAAGATTCTAATACAAACTATTAATCTTTCAAGCCATTCAGTAAGCCATATTTTTCTTAGACATCTATAATAAAAGAATTATGTTACTATTACACTCAATAATCTCATCTTACCTAAAAATCAAAATTTAAGATAGTTTAAATCTTCTTTCCACAGTTCCAAAAACCTTTTATAAACAAAACTATAACTGAATTTCAGTCTTTAAAACAGTAATTAACACTAGTACAAAAATCATATTTTATGACGTACAAAAACGAACTATGACGTACATAGTTTTGTACACTATAATAGGTCTACACATTTTATGACGTAGCAAAAATTTACGTCATGATAACCTGAACATATTATGATGCAGTTTCTAAAATCAGTCCATTTTTTTATATGAATATTGAAGAAAATTGTTTCGAATATTGAGTAAAATTATATATGTTCACATTCATTAGAGTTATTTCTTTTTTAATAGACTTCTTAAGTGAACATAGATAATTTTAGGTTAAAATACCTTTTTAGTCCCCAAGTTCGAATCGGAATTTTCGTTTTGTCCCCGGTTTCAAAAAAGAAGCCCTTTGGTCCCCATGTTTTCAATTTTGAGTGCAATCGGTCCCTTCCGTTAAGTAGATGCTAACGGCGTTAACTTTTCTTCTCTCTCCCCTGCTATTCCTGACACTTCTTTTTCTCTCTCTTATTTCTCTTCTCTCTCTCACCGTTACAACATCATTATAACATAAAATAAAATAAAAAAAAACAAACCCAGGCCCAATCCCCCTCTTCAGAAACCCTAGGGTTTCCTCACCCCCAAACCCTCTAGGAGGTTCTCATTCGAAGAGAACTCCAAACCCATCCTCAGACTTCTCTCCCAAAAGACGTCCCCTCCATCTTCCACCAGCCAAACCGCGACACCGGATGCCACCTCACGGTCACTGCGACACCACCAAAAGCGTCGCCAACGACCACCATCTCAATCGCCAAAGACGCCGCCAAAGCGTGCATCTCGCCAGACCAGCACCGTCGCACCCCGAGACGCTTTCTCCCCACCGCCGACGAGATCTATTGCCCTCAATGTCGTCCACAAAAGCCCTTCTTCATCGCGGCCAAATCCCTTGAGGATCACACGGGATTCTCCTCCTCTCTCATTCGCACTTGCAAACGGGGAAATCCCCTTCTTCTTCGATTTCGGGGAAGCCACCGCCATCTTCTCCTTTCTTCTTGGCAGCTGCAATCTTTTTCTTGCGACCAATGTCGACACCGTAATGCTGCAAATATCGCTGTTTGAAGGGCATTGCGTAGACCTGAACAATGGCGTTCTTGACCATCGTCCGAGTTCGAGAAAGTTCATTGTTGGATGTATTGTATACCACAACAAGAATCCTTGTTTTGCGAGTAACAACCTCACTCCCCCAACAATAGTTCCCAGCAATAAGCCTCAGAGAATGCCATCTCCCATTTTCTCGACTTCCATCTTTGATTCGGTCATTCAGTGAGACAGAGTTGCTTGGCAGTGATTTTGTGTTTGTGATCTTGTACGTGTTTTAGATGGCTTTGGGTTTGTGATTATTCGATAATATTTTTCATTTGATGATAGCTTGTCAATTTCAGTCGAAGATAATGATGGATAAAGGGAAAAGTAGCACAACAACCATACTTAAACAGAGCAAAAACAAACATGAAACGAAGAACACAATGCAGCAGGCTTACTAGATTGGAGCATGACGACGCTAATGAGCAAGACAATACCTACCTCTTGTAGTTCGTTTGCTATTGTCAGCCTAGCACCTCCGACCACCTCCTTCCTTCCCTTGGCCGTTTTCTCTGTCTTTTGTTTCTTCTCTTTTGTGTATCTGTGATGGAGGAGATGATGGCTTTCTTGCTGGGGATAATAAGTGCAGTGGATTGGATGATCCCCTCCGTAACCAGGCGTCGTGTGTGTGATGTAGCTAGCCGGAGTGTGTGAAGTGAATTGGGAATCATAAACCGAAAATCTCCTTCGGTCGTTACGGGTTTTTCCTCAGGTAGTGGTCAGGGGAAATGCCTGCAGTACGTGATGGATTCTGTTGATCCTGTAGTCAGTGCCCCCGTATGCTGATAAAGGAACGATTTTTTTCTCAAAAGAAAATTACTCACGTGCCTCTTTTTTTTATTATTATTATTTTTTTATTATTTTTTTTTCAAAAAGAATATAAAAAATCAACTCAAATCAGATAAAGAACTAAACTAAATCAAAGTAAACTAAAAATAATAAAACAAAATAAAATAAAATAAAATAAAGGTTTAATACCTATTTTGGTCCCTCCTTTGGGAGGGTTTGTTCAAAGTGGTCCCTCCTTTTTTCAAAAGTTCACTTAAGTCCTATCTTTTGCAAAAACTGTTCAAAGTGGTCCTTTTTGCTAACGACGTTAACTTTCTTAACGGCACAGCTGCCAGGTGGCTAATATTTGCTGAGGTGTAAAGCTTTGACTGTGTTGGCACTGTTTGTGTGTTTTAAAAAAAATAATTAATTGTGACGTGGAATTTAATAAAATTATGTTTAAATTAAAAATTGAATTTGGGGTTAATTGGGGAGTAATTAATTAAAAATCCCATTAAGAACTTTAATTGTTTCTGGAAATCTAAAATGGAAAAAAATTCCCAATCTAAATTCTAAGAACCCTAAAACCAGAAACCTGCTTTGTTTCCAACAACCTCTGCTTTGTTTCCTCATCCACAAACTCCTCCCTCCGAAAATACTCGTCAAATTCAGGAACCCCAATGGCTCTTCTAATCCCTCTTGAGTAGTCCCCGTCGGGACTATAAAAGGGTCGCAGCTCCTCCACCATTCCCTTACGGAACATGTCGTCAACCCCACGTTTATTGTTCCCAGTAAGTGGTGGTGCACCCCANGTTGTTCTTCCTCTGGGATTTTGTTTGTGACTATGTCGAGACCTTGGTAGACTTGAATTTTGTCTGAGTTTATGATTTCTGATGGAAAACATGAGGCTATGTCAATCGACAGCCTTGACTTCCCTGCCCCTGTGGCTTCCATTACAACCACTACTTTCTCTTTCTCAATTTGTCTAAAGTTCAGTTTTTTCCCACTGCAGGGAATGTTTATCATGGATTGTAATCTGCACATGAACATTGAGATGGTCATCGTGACTTACCAAGATCAACCCAACTTAACTTATGAAGAAAGAATATTTCTTTAGACAGAAAGAACCCTAGAACCATTAACCACGAAATCTCGTCAGCGGAATTTCTTCCCCAAGTTTCTGGTTCTAGGGTTCTTAGGATTTAGATTGGGGATCTTTTTCAATTTTAGATTTCCAGAAACAATTAAGGTTCTTAATGAGATTTTTAATTAATTACCCCCACTTAACCCCAAATTCAATTTTTAATTTAAACCTAATTTTATTAAATTCCATGTCATAATTAATTTTTTTTTTTAAAACACACAACAGTGCTAGCACAGCCAAAACGTTACACCTCAGCAAATATTAGCCACCTGGCAGCTGTGCCGTTAAGAAAGTTAACGCCGTTAGCAAAAAGGATCACTTTGACCAATTTTTGCAAAAGGTAGGACTTAAGTGAACTTTTAAAAAAAGGAGGGACCAAAATAGGTATTAAACCTAAAATAAAAAATAAAAAATAAAAAATAGGAGAGAAGAGAAATATGAGAGAGAAAAAGAAGTGTCAGGAATAGCAGAGGAGAGAGAAGAAAAGTTAACACCGTTAGCATCTACTTAACGGAAGAGACCGATTGCACTCAAAATTGAAAACATGGGGACCAAAGGGCTTCATTTTTGAAACCGGGGACAAAACGAAAATTTCGATTCGAACTTGGGGACTAAAAAGGTATTTTAACCATAATTTTACTCAATATGAATTCGAAACAATTTTCTCCAATATTCATATAAAAAAAATGAACTGATTTTAGAAACAATGTCATAATATGTTTAGATAACGTAAATTTTTGCTACGTCATAAAATATGTAGACCTATCATAACGTACAAAACTATGTACATCATAGTTTATTTTTGTACGTCATAAAATATGATTTTTGTACATCATAAAATATGATTTTTGTACTAGTGTAACTTTAAGAATATCATTTGATGGATTTAGATGAGAAAAATTCCATTCTCTAATAAGTTTGAATGTTTTATATTATTTTTAATGATTTATTAATTACAACCGCTAAAAGTAACTGCTAACAAAAATAATTTTAATTGGAGTGATATAAAAAAATGCAATGGAAAATAGGAGTGAAGATTCTTGGTGGCAGTCAATGAAGAACAATCATCTCGTGAGATTTTAGAGTAATGATGAAAAGTAATTGCAGCAGAAGTCATATCACAATCACGTTTCCTAATGGTATTCTATATATCACTCTTCTCCAGGGAATTATAATCTCCAAATGACAATTTTGACCAATTGCTATCATACTGTTTTGACATTTGTCATTCAACAATTCATTCTCATTTTTTAATAATTTTTTACAATAAACTAAGAAAAGAGAAGCAAATCGAAAGAAGATAGATATGAAATTTATAATGAGATATTGATTAGAATATAAAAACACTTTATAAAAGTATTGTAATTTTTCTAGTGAAAATACCAGTAAAATTTCTAATGGAATAAAAGAAAATTTGATTTTGTCTTTACTCATTAGTTGTTGTTATTTTGAAGATACACAAAAAAGATAATGATATTTAGACAACAATTTTTTACAATATTTGAACATTATCTACGTGCTATTTTGTGATTGTTTCACAGTGGTATTTATAATTATTATTATTGATTGTGAAGTAATTTTGGGTCAATCACAAAATGACACGTAGATGATGTTCAAATGTTGTAAAAAAATGTTATCAAGTATCATTATCCTTTATAAATAAATCTCCAATCAATCTCCTAGTTGCATTGGACTAACGAAAACCATTATAATTATAATCAGATAGGTTGAGGTAAGTTACATATTATTAGAAAAATAGGTCATGAATGATTAATGCTAAAATTACAAATGGATTGATTTTATATATAACTAGGTCAAATATTTGATTTCTCAATTTGTTTTTGTAACATCCCAAAAGTACAGCTGAAAACTATATTTAAGAGTCCTTACATTTACAATACAATAGAAAAATTACAAGGAATAAAATTTTCTTACAATTATCCTAAAATAACCATAAATTTAAATGTTTTAAAAACCAAGAAGTCCTTCAAAATGACGCGAGATAAGTACACTAAAGTATTTCAAAATAATACAGCCTAGCTAAAGAATTCTAGAGGAAACTAAGTTGTAACGTTGTCCTCGCCTCCCAGCACTTGCTCCAAGGGAACTTCCTCAACATCTGCTCACATCCAAGTGGATGATCATCGCAAAAGAAAACATACACTAACAACACAAGCAAGCAAGGGTGAGCTAGGTATAAAAACATGTTAGACAATCACACATAGCATGCAAAGGACCCTAACACAACATATACTAAAAGCGAATACGTTATTTTGTTACCAATAACCGACCACGTGATTTGACCATCGAGACTAGTATGAAATATCGAGTTCCAGGGGTTTGTGCACTTGTGGTGACCTCTATTGCTTTGCAAAGGCATTGCCATGGGTTTCACCCTTACTCCACACACAGGTGTAAGTCCGTTATAACTCACCTTGGGCCATACTAGAAGCACCCAAGACTAGGACCTCCTGCTATTCTAACCACATGACTCATCACTCTCTACTTGAGCATGAATGATCATTAGAATGTCAGGATAAACCCCATAAGGACACTCCGGTCATTCATACGGTCAATCAAAACGAACTACAGGGCACCACCATGTAACCTCCCTTGAGGATCATGGAATTACGTCCAATAACCATACTTTTCACTTTTACATTGCATACAACATATATATAATATTAATTACACTTCAAAAGACCACAAACAACCCAACAAGTCATCAAAAGTTGTATGAAATCATTCCATGTACACTACCAGACAATAATAGTTCTAAAAGGACCACTAAACAACACAAAACCCAGTGAACTCATACTTAGACAAGGAAAATGACTTTGAAACCATCACCAACAGTTCTGGAAGGGTCAAAAACCTCAAAACGACCTAAAGAAAGTCCAGAAATGATACCTGGAATCCCGAAAACCACCCAAAATTGTCCTGGATGATTTCCTGACAACAATAATCGATTATTACATATGATAATCGATTATTTACGTGAACTTTGAAGAAAACATGACATTCTGACTAGAATAATCGATTATCAAGTGAGATAATCGATTATTCTTATCAGTATTTGACAGAAACCTTATTTTTCTGGTTTTGGTGCATCTAAGACACTTTAATGAGTTTCTAACACTCTCAACTTGATCTATATGATTAATTATACTTGTCTAACTGGTTCTAAGCATTCTTAATCCCATAATTTAGTGTTTATGCATCAATTTCCCTTCTAAGTCTTCCATTTGATGAACTTAGGGTGCTGAATTTGAATTTACCAATTAGAAGTTGTTTTGAACTATTTTATCACTTCCTACAAGTCACATATGACTTACCTAAGTTGTCTAAACTGGCTAGGACTATCTGTAACCCCTGATTCTAATTTTGACTACTCTAGTTCCTCTAAAATAGCCTAAAACACTATAATTCACTTAACTTTCTACTTAGGATTCTATCTAACAGGATTCACTTAATCCCCTCACCTCAATTCAACATTTTCATCAAACACATACCACTTATGATCACAAGTTACAAAATCACAACTGAGAAATTAAACAACACATGATCACATACATACATAACCTAAATTCAGTTCAAACAGTAATACTATACATCACCCAATTTTCCATACAGGTTATATTTCTTACTTTACACTGAAATTTATTTCATGCATGCTGAATTCACTAAGCAAATGGTCCAAAAACCCAACTCCCCTTACCTCTAGGTTGAACAGTTCAACTCACAGGAACCCTAACGCCTAGCTTGCCTCACAAGGAAATTTCACAGGATCCTACGAACTACCAATTGGTGATGGAGATTAGTTCTTAAGCAAGAATCTTGAGTTGAGAATGTAAGAAAAAGATCGCTCATAACATGCAACGGAGAAAATTGCATGATCACAATTCAATAACTCATGGAAAAGAGGGAAATTGACTTACCTACACCGAATTGGAAATTGATCGGTCTAAAACGTAGCTCTCAGCTCAAGGATCGCTCAGGAACTTCCTGATCAACAATTGAACGGTTAAATTTTGAGATGGTGTAGTGAGAAGATAGAGAATTTGGAGAATATGTTTCTAGAGGAGAAAACTGTTTATAAAATGAACTAGGATCTGCTTTTTTTTTAATTCTATTTATATTAGAATAAAAATTGAAGTCCTTACAATTTTTAAATTGAAAAATGTGTTATTAATGTTATTTCATTGCAAAGAATTAATTAAAATGATACTTGATCACATTTCCTTTCATTTGGGTGTCCTCTAAGATTTCTAGGATTTGAATTCGTTAAGAGATGTTTAACCTTTGAAATTAGTGAAACACGATGATTTTCCAAACTAGCATATCTATTAGATGTAATATTTTTTACACGATAAACTTAATGTTGTAGCATGATAAGTAATTTCATTTTCTACATAATTAAATATTTGCTCTCTTTAACATTGTGTATAATATTGAATAATCTGTTTATACATATATTACTATTTTTTTTTTCTATCGGTAAAGGAACTATAGTAAAACATGAAGATACTATGTTTTGTCAACAAAGGATAAAAAAAAAATAACAGCTGTGTTTGATTGTATTCATACATTATAGCATACATATTAAATAACCTATACGATTTACCTCTCATAGATATGACAAACCTCTTGTACACACTTGTACTAACAAAAATTCAAAAAATAAACATGAAGATGAGTTCTTCTATATTGTTCCTTCCAATAATTTTTTTTTTTTTTACTTTAGCACTTTAATAATGTAACATTTCATCCTCTACCTCATTTATATGTAAAAAAATATCGTGTTATTCTTTTATCACATATTTGTAATCATGAATTAAGTTAGATGCATTACAATTTTTTTTTTCATATACACATATCTCTATTATATGATTAAAATAATAAATAATATAATAATGTTTAAATGATGAATTTTAATTCAATTCAACTTGGATTAGTTCTGAATTATCAAATCAAATTGAACTGTCCGATTCTAAAAAAAAAATGTTCAAATCAATAAAAAAAATCTTTAACTTTAATCAATTGGTTTTTCAGATTAATTTTTTTTAATCTTTTATTTGAGTTTGATTCTAAACACACCTCATTGAAAGACTTCTAAATGACATCTTAAAGAATACACAATCTTTTAAAATTCAAAGAATTGATTTCTTATGATTTTAAGTAGTCTAGTTAAAATTGTGTCTTCAAACATTTATATTGTTGTTGTTTGAATATTGTATGTGAAAAAAAAGAAAGTACATTAAGTATAAGTCATATCATTCCAAAAAGTCTCTTACAAATGAAGATATTTTATATGTATATAAATCCATATCCATTTCTTAATTTTATCCGATGTACTTTGTTTATATCCAGAATTGACCAAGACTAAGGGATGAAACACTCTAAAAAAAGAGAGACATTCACAAATATACACAAAGATGTCTTAAAATTCAATATTCAACCATATTTTATAAGTGGAGGAGAGGTTTTCTAAAATAGATAAAGAGAAGGACTTCCAAACAATAATACAAAGTGTAGGGATGTAACCAAAAAGAAAAAAAAAATCTTTCTGGAAGATTAATGATTAATTTTATGGAGAACATTCTCAAAATCTTATGCATTATTTTACTTGCATGTGTGCATACTAGTCTTACTCAAGATATTAACTTTTCCACTTTAAAATGTCTTTCATAACAAAACGAAATACACTTCTTTGAACTAAGTTCCTCCTAAGGCCTTCGTTCCTCTAACATGTGGCAATTTAAAAAGGAAATGTACTGTTAAAAAATCTACAAAGCACAAAATATAAACGTAAATTTATAATTTATTTAAAAAGTCAACAAAGAGAAGGAAAGTGAAAATATTTGTCTTTTAATTATACTAATTTCTCTATACACTTTCGTATGTTAAGGGTTTAAGAACTCATTACACCCACTAAAAGAAAAAACTTATAATAGAAACTATACAAATTACTCATATATTTGTCGTGTATTTAAAACTTTATTAATGTAAAAATAAATATACAATTCACGTTTTTTTTATAAAGTATTTTATGAAAGTAATACAATCCAGTTTTTATTAATAAAAATATTTTTTGTTAAATTATAATTATGGATAAGTAGTGGTCAAAAAAACGATTTTATTATGAAAAACATGTAATATTTTTAAACGTAATTTTTTTTTTCTGTTTGAAAGAAATCCTTATTTAAATCCGACCCTTTTTCTTTTTCTCATTTTGTGGAGTGGAGAATTTGATACTATTTTTTTGGACTTAGTATTAGAATCCTAAGTTAGTAATTGGATTGGAACTTCTTATCTTATCTAATATATCAATTAACCAGTTGGGAAGGGAGGTGGGACGTGTCGTAACGCATAAAAATATATATATATATAATTTTGACTAAAATTTGAACTATTAATATTTATATATTATTGATATACAAGTAATTGTTAAATTAAATTTGTATCACAAACATCAGGTCACATCCACACTTTCTTCCCTAATGAAGCTATGATAGTTCTACTACTAATGGAACACTCGGATTTAATGCATTTCTCATTTGTCTTCTATTTTTTGGCCAAACACGCCACTAATTAGTAGTTGAGAATTTGTGAATGATTTTATATTCTGACATTCATCAAATTGGGACCATGTAAATTGACATCCTCGATCTACTAAGTTTCAATTAACATATCAGTACTTCAATAAATTATTTTAAAAGAGTTAAATATATAAACAAATACAATTTTAGTTTAACTTGCTACAAAAGTATTTATTTATATTGTATTTTTAATGATTATATTTCTCTTTTAATTGTTCTTTAAAATATTTTTTAAATTTCATTTGTTATCTTTTAATTTACTTTTATCATAAAAATAAAAATATATTTTGTATCTTATAATGATATATATATATAACATATATGACGTATTACAAATTATGTTGGTTTTTTGGTTAGGAAGATTTGACCACTATACGTACGTCTCATACCTCGCTATGTACGTCTCTTGCATGGGATGTTCCTCTATATAAGACCAAAGCAACTTCAGATGAAAGCATACTTGCTTCACGCTCATAAGAACAATTGAATTGAACACTTCAAAAACACCTTTTCCAGGTTTTATATATATCCCAAAAGCTCACTCATGGCCAATGGTTCTGTGGTCTCAGCTGCTGTTAAAAGGTAATCAAACACCCACAAATATTGTAATATATATGTTTCTTTCTACAACCTTAATTTTCCGAAAATTAACAGAGAATGATTAGCTTGATAACATAACATGACATGCAGACTTGAGGGGAAAGTGGCGATTATAACTGGTGGTGCCAGCGGAATAGGTGAGGCCACTGCAAGACTCTTCTCTAAGCATGGAGCTCATGTGGTGATAGCTGATATTCAAGACGATTTGGGTCTTTCTCTCTGTAATGAGTTGGAATCAGCTCTATATGTTCATTGTGACGTTACAAAGGAAGAAGACGTTGAAAACTGTGTCAACGTAGCTGTTTCAAAGTACGGGAAGCTGGACATCATGTTTAATAACGCAGGTACAGGTGACGAGTTCAAAAGAAGCATACTGGATAACACAAAATCTGATTTTGAGAGAGTGATAAGTGTGAACTTGGTTGGTCCATTTCTGGGAACAAAGCACGCTGCAAGAGTGATGATTCCTGCTAAAAGGGGTTGCATAATTAACACAGCTAGTGTTGCAGGATGCATAGGTGGAGGTGCTACACATGCCTACACCAGTTCAAAGCATGCCCTAGTGGGACTAACGAAAAACACTGCCGTGGAGCTTGGACAATTCGGCATTCGGGTGAACTGCGTTTCCCCTTTTGCAATTGTGACACCGTTGTTGAACAAATATTTCAATCTTGATGAAGAAGGAGTTCGTAAGACTTACATGAACCTAAAAGGTTGGTATCCTGTGCCTAACGATGTGGCAGAAGCTGCTCTTTACTTAGCAGGTGATGAGTCTAAGTATGTTAGTTCTCATAATCTTGTGTTAGACGGAGGTTTGATCAATTCAAACGTAGGATTTCCTATGTTTGAGATGTAAAATTATTTTGGTATTTAAATAGTTATATTGTTTGTGTTAATTTGGCTATGTGAAGAAAGAAGGCAATAGATTGGTGGATATTATAGTCCTCACTCTAATCTAGCCATTGTGCTCATTCGTGTGTAAAAGATAAAGATGTGTTACGATATTTTATCATTTACAATATATATATTCTGTAATCATTTATCAACTAATGAGAGATAAGTTATGATACTATATTAGAAAATGAGTTTTTAAGTTTAACTCAACCTCACAAAACTGGCCTGTAAAGTAAAGTTTACTTCTCACTTGTATATTAAAATTTAATTTTATCTCTAGTTGATGTGAGACTTTCAACCTAACATAATTTTAACCATTTAATGTTATGAAATTTGTTTTTATTTAAGAGGTGGAGAAAACTATTGCTGACAGGAGATGAAGGGAATGGAAAATATATCAGTGGGATAAATTAATGATTATGGCCATTTTCATTAGGTTGTCAACTGGACTTAATATACCTAACGTAATAAAATGATGGAAAACTTTTACTAAAGTTATCGGATTTTACAAAAGGTTGCACTAAGACGGAAAATCTATAATTATATATAAAATTTAAAAATAATGATATGTACAAAAGTATTTGATATTTTTTTAAGTAAATAAATGGTTGTGAAATAGTGAAATCCGTGAGGTTGACGTGAATAAGTTGAAAATCCGACCTTCCTTTCACACAAAAATGAAAACGACTTACCTAGTACGCTATGAAAAACTTGTTGATAACAAAATTAATTCATTTGATAATTGGTTTAAGATAAAATACTAATGGTAGGGATTGATATGGTTTGATCATGTATTTGTATTTTTAGATAACGTTGGATAAATATGTAGATATTTTTTTTCAGATTTTTTGGAGGTGCATATTTTTATTTATAGTTTATGGAGCCAATTATGATTTGGAGAGGAAGAACTTTTATAAGTTTTAATTAAAAAGTGATTTTTTCTTTAGTTTCTTATGATTTTGCATTTTTATACGTATATGTAAATTGAAAGTCTATAATGTTTTTCGGAAAGGGAATTAACTTAGTTAATTTAGCTTTTATTTATAAAGATCATATAAGTAATTTAATATTTTATCTCTATATATTTATTTAGATTTTTTCTTTTCACAATAAACAGTTTATCTATGTTTCATAAAGTTTAATTTTTATGAGTGGTTTATTATATTCTTTTATGTTTTGTATTTTTTTATTTTATATTTTTCTTTTTAATAAATTTTTGTATGATAACAAATGATTAGTGGACTTTCAGACGTGAAAGCTAAGATATCAAAGTTGGTATTGGTAACCTAACCTGACACAATTGAAATAAAGATATTAAAATAATATATAAATGGATTAAATATGTTTTTAATTGAGATAATGTAAAATTGAAATTTGTCATGTTTTAAATTTAAATATATTTGAGTTCTTAAATTTAAAAAATAAATGAGTATAGTTGTTTTTAATATAATTATATTATTTTTATTTTACATGTCAAATGTGTTTTATGCTATTGTTTGAGTTATTTTCATCATTTGACACGTTTTCGTTTTCATGAAAACGTGTTTGACACATAATTTTGTTTTTAATGAAATCGAGTTAAAAATATTATATTTATTTATTTTTAAAGTTTAAAAATTAAAATATATCAAATTTTAAATACAAAGAAATTCAATTTTGTATCAAAATTTAAAGATTAAAAATATATTTAATTTTACGTAAATTGTGACAAATAATATAAAGGAAATTATATTACTAAATGTTAACCACCAATAAAATTAAAGTGGTAATAAAAATTATATATATATATATATTTTTTTGAAGTTTAAGAAAAATGCTATGGAAAATAGGAATGAAAATGTTGTGGCACTCACGAAGAAGAACAACTTTTCGCATTACTATATGGAGAAGGATAGGAGGATAGGAAACAGACCTTAGTGCTTGAAAACAACTCCCAGCATGATTCGCATCTCGATCACGTTCCCCGTATTACCCTTCTTCGGCAGGTGCTTCCTGCACCCCATATTTTTTTCTCTGCACAAGGCACTGTAAAAAGACACTTTTACCTTTATTTAAAAAATAAACATAACCCTATTTTCCCTCTGTCTTCTATCTCATTTTCCTTCCTCCCTGTAGCCGCAGCCACACCCTATACAATCCTATGCTCTGTTTTGGTTGTTTCTTAAGAGAGAAATCTAGTATTTAAATAATTTAATATATATTTCGGATTATAGATTCTAAAAGGTATTTTTCGAATTGTGCATTTCAAAGAATGTGGATGCTGCTCTGGGAAAAGATTAATAATGCAATTGCTATTATGGAATAGGAAGGAGAAATGGATGCTATGGAATAGAAAGAAGAAGTAGTTGTTATGGGAAGGAGAAAATGGAGAGAGAAGAAAAATAAACTTTAGTTTATATTTTTAGGTGGCAAAAATGTCTTTTCAATAAGCTTATGGCGTGCAGGGAGAAAATATAAAGCACGTGACCACTTCTTCACGTAAATATTATTTGTAACTGACAATTTTGGCCCATTGATGACTCAAACTTAAGGCTCATTTTTTGTTTTGTTTTTTTTATAGTAAACTCTAATCCCTAAATAAATATAAAGAAAGAAATGAAAGGTAAAATTTGTAATTAAGTTGATAGAAAATAAAAACAAGTTATACCATTGTAATTTTTTTAGTGAAAATAACGGTTAACTTTCTAAGTTTTTCTTTTGTAAAATAGATATGAAAAACAATAAAAAAAATTGATTTTACTTTTAATAAGGATTAAATATAACTCACGTAGAAGATTATGAATGACAAATAAATTTATTCCTTGGATATTAGTTGAACCTTTGATGGAAAATCTTTTTATTGATTGGGTAAAAGTATAAATATGGATGATATCTAATTTTTATAATTGGATATGGAGATAAGGATAAACTTTTATATATTTATCCCATCCTCGTATTCGTCTTAATAATCATCTCGTTTTTGTTTAAATTATTAAAATACTAATTATTAAAATACCAATATATATATATATATATATATATATATATATATATATATATATATTTATTTTGTATATAAGACCATTGTTGATCCTAGCTAGAACAACTTCTTTAGAGTTTGCACCATCCTAATTTTTTAGGGCAACTATGCATTACAGCAAACTGTCCTTTGAATTATTTGCACACTAATTTACTTGTTATGTTCTCATGAAAGAAGATAGTCACCACTTATATACTTTTCCTATAAGAAATAAATTATACAGTTCACTTTTTTTACAAGGGTCTTTAATGAAAGTGATTCAAATCATTTTTTTTTAATTATAAAAGTATATTTTTTTAATTATTATGATGGATAATTAGAGGTTAAGAAAATGATTTTTATTGCGAAAAGAATCATATGTTTTTAAGATTATCTTTTCTCTATTTTTGAAAGAAATCTTGCATTTAAATCCGACACTTTTTTTCTCATTTTGTGAGGTGAGAAGCAGATGCTGTTTTGTTGGGACTTCTCACTAAAATCCCTATGTTGATAATTGATTGAAACTTCTTATCTTATCTAATAATGAATGGACCAATTGGGGAGTGAGGTGTCACATGGGAATGCATAAAACCATGTATAAGAATTTTAAGGTTTAAGAAATTAAAAAAATTATATAAATTACTTGTTTTTATATTAATTATTTTAGTTTTTCTTTTTATAATTTGAGTTTTAAAATTTTATTATTATTGTTTTTAGATATTATATAGTATTGTGTAATTGAGTTTTGTACGCAAGCATTCACCCTTTAATGTAAGTGACATCCTATATGTACATTTTCCTCTAAAATGAGCTTGAAAAAAAGTAATATTGTACTTTTAAAGATATAAAAAGATAATCGTTTAGAATATACATTTTCACCTTGATTCATAATCATTCAATTTTGAGTCTTATAACATGAGTTACATTTAATTAAGTCTAAATTTAATTGAGGCTAATAAGAATCTTTGTCTTTATTTAATGCAAATAGAGAAGATTGAATTGTTTTGATATTTAGTTTGGAAAACAATATTAATGTCACAACTTAAAAAAGTGAGAAGATAAATGATAAGTCATGTGTTTATTATAATTTGTTATTTTAATAAGATCAAATTTGAGTTTTTATAACTTAAAACTCTACAAAGTTTTTATGAAGAGAAAATGTAATTTTTTTTCTAAAGTTAGATATTTCCCTCATTGAGTTTTTTTAAATTCATTGATAATTTTTTAAGTAAATTTGTTAGTAAAATGAGTGTCAAAATTTCCATAAAATATGACGAAATATTTATTATAAATTAAATGGAGATGAGTGATAACAAGAAGAGAAAAAATGAGGAAAAAAGAGAGGAGGAAGAGTCGACTGGATGACAATGACAATAATGTTAATGGTGACAATAATGATGGTGGAGGAGGAAGAGAAAGGGTCAAAGGTGGTGAATAAATAATGGCAACAATGGACCAACAATTTGACAAAAGAAATCACATTACTCATAAAGAAATTTGATTAAATTAATAACTTTAATAAAAATGCACTATTATATATGCAAGACTTTTTATGTTAGGTGTATGAGACTTACTATCACAGTTATTTTGATATCATAGTTGTGGGCGATATAGAAAATATGCACTTTCTATGACGTGCGAAAGGCCTAACACAGTAAGTTGAATTTAGTATGTTAGGTGTACAAATATGTGACATAGTAAATCAAGTTTCCACTATTATCCATCTCCCTGATTTTCTCACTTCAAATTGAAAGAGTGATTCTTCTAAAACCTTCACACAAATCCCACCACTCTCTTTCTGTGTACACCACCAATAAGTGGATCTCAGTAGCGAACCTACCCATGACGAATCTACCACTAGGAAGCCTTCATATGGTCAACCATACTACCTCCTCCTTAATCTGGCTTACAACTCTACTATTTGATGGCGCTTGCTTCGACGACAACTTGCATGGCACACTAAACCAGACATATATCAACACCAACAATACACAAATGTGCAATGTGTAAGGAACAACTTTGACTCTTCTTTCAATCCTAAAATTGAAGTGAATTTGAATATAACATTTTAGGGTTCAATAACTTACTTATTTGTGAAAAGTAATAATAGAGGAAGACAACCACAATGGAAGCTGTGAATGCAAGACGTGATAATGGAGTTGATGAGAATGCAATTTGAGAGAGGAATCTTGAATTTTGAACTACTTAAGGGATAATGCAAAGAGGAGAACTGAAATGTTTGAGAGAAAATGTGTGTAAGGATTCAAACATACTATGATGAGTATCAAATTAAGAGACATGGTAAACATATATTATGACAAATCACTCAATAACTAACATGATAATTTTTTTTTCTAATTATAATTTTGTCACTGCATTCACTAATTATGACAAATTCACATACATCAGTCATAATAAGTTTAATCTTTATTACAAAAATATCACTGTTCAATTTATTATAAAAGATAAACTTATACTCGTCATCTGATAAATTTATTATGACAGATGTACTATCATTTATTTTTATATTACTGGTATGATTAAATGAGAAAAACTATCGTATCACAAAGAAAAATCAAGCTTATTTAATATAGTGAAAGAAAAACTTGTTAAATCATTTAAGGATTACCTTAATGAACCCTAATGAAATTTTACTATATTAAATTAGAAAAATGATACCGGCACCTCATTCAATTTTAGATGCTTAATATATGTCCAATAAAATTATAATATTTTTACTTTACAAAATGATTTATCCTAAATTAATCTATATTTAAAATAAATCTCTTTTACAATATATCTAATAAAATAAAATAAAAATTTACTTCATTAGGTGATTCATTCTAAATTATTTTATATTTTAAGTAAAAGAAATGTTCAGCAACTACTGTTAGTGTTAGATAATATGTAATAAAATTGAGATGTTATTGCTTCTTTAATGTGGGTTTCTTCTAGAGCCGTCAAAATGGGTCACAACTCGCGGGTCAATCCGGTCCGTCACGGGTTCGGGCCGGATTGGGTTTGGAAAATACAACCCACTTATATGCGGGTCAGATTTCAACCCGGCTCATGCGGGTTGAACCCGTGGTGAGCCGGGTTGGCTCACTAACCCACCTACCTAATTTTATTTTTTTAATCTATTATTTTATTTATGAAACCCTAAAAAATAAAATATTCTCTCCACTCACTGTGTATACCAAAAAAGTAACCTCTGCTATCACGTGCTCTCACCCTCACTTCACTGTAATTCTTCAAGGAGCAGGTAAAACACCCTTCCTTTCTTTTTTTTTTTTTTGTCTTTTCTCCACAATTTTGTTTTCTCACTTCTCTTTCTTTTTTTTTTCAAAAACCCTATAATGACAAAAATATGGGTTTGCGAATTTGTTTTTTGTTCTGGGGGATTTGAAGACATGAAATGATTTTTTCATGTTCTCACATGCATGTATCAGATTTTGTTCATTTTATTTAAACAATTTGAGTATACATTATTTGAACAAGTTCTTTTTGATATCTTTGAATTTGGAAAATTATGTTACAATTAAACTATTAATTTTTTTGTTGATGTCTTTAACATAATTTGTTGAGAGTGAAATTTGTTTAAATTTAAATTACAGAAAGTTTGTATTTTTTTATTTAAAAAAATGTAATCAAATGGGCTAGTGAGCCAACCCGTTTACCCACCAACCCGTGGTGGGTGGGGCCGGGTTCAAGTTTTTCTGACTCGCTAATAAATGAGCCGGGTTGGGTTGGCTCACTAAGTGACCAACCCATGGTGGGCCGGGCCGGGTCGAACCGGGTTACCCGTTTTGACAGCTCTACCATAATTCATGTATGAGGTTCAATCCATATGTTTTAAAATCATTAAATCCACGTGGCTATGATCTTTCTTTTTCCTTCCAATCACTTATCACACTTTTTCCTCAAGTCCTTATGAAATGAAAACATTTTACTTTAACCGTTAAGTGTATTGAGACGACATTAACTTTGAAGTAAACTGTAATTTTTTTTTATGTTTTAAAATCATTAAATCCACGTGGCTATTTTTTTAAATAAATATTTTTGTTAGTGTTAGCTTAGTAGATGCTAACTAAAATAAATACTAAAAATGAACAAGGCTAAAACCGGCTTAGAAAATGCTAACGTTATTTATTTTTAATATATATATTTATTTAAGTTAGAACATTAACTATAAAAAAAATTAAAATAAATAATATTAGTGTCTGTTCAACGGACATTAACTTTACTTATTTTTAATATTTATATTATTTAACTCATACTTTTCTTCCCTAACTTTTTATATAAATTTTATCACACTTATATTCCTCGTTTATAATCATATATCTTCTCATACTCATATTTTTCAATGATGCTTTTATCATTCATTCACATTTACCTCTTTTATCGAGACTCATCTTTTTCATCTTCTTCATTCATTATTCTCTTTTTTTCCTTCATCCATATTCTATTTTTCGTTTACTTCCTTCCTTCGTACTTATTTCTTTCATCCACATTTATCTCTCTTATACGTGTTTTTTTTATTATATATTTTTTTTCTATTTTTTTAATTTATATTTGTTAAATATGAAAGTACTGCTCACTTTTTTTAATTTAATGTTATTAGGGCCACTCAACTGACATTAAATTAAAAAAATTAAAATAAATAGTGTAAATTTGACCTACTTTAAATTACTTTAATAAAAAAAATAAAAATAATTTAAAGTAGACACTAACTAGAGTTTACATATGTGTGATGAAAATCTGACTCAAATAATTATTTAGCATCGACTCTTTTTTATTAGTATCAACTTTTGACTTACGCTAAATATATATTTTCTTGTGGTGATATTAATTTTTTTTCTCCGGATTAAAAGTCTGAATCTAATTTAACATATTTGGATTTAGAAAATATTCAGTAAATATAAGATATTTAAATTATTTTATGTTTATCTTTCTCCTTATATAATTTTCATGTGAGTGATTACACTTGAATATTCTTATAATTTCCCTCAATTGTGAATCTCCATTGATGACAAACTCTTCTGTCTTTGTGGAGGAATTATGAGATAACAGCTAGATGATAATTTCCCTTCCTTGCACCAACTTGAACACAAAATAAAGGACCATAGCCTTTGATGAACTTCTAAGTTAAACCCTCATCTGTCTTTATTTTCTCTGTCTCTTCTTCTCTTGTCTTTGGCTACATGGGTCACCTTATGGTGACATATTGATGGATACCACACAGGGCAAGCATTCAGAAGCTGCCAAGTGTGAGAATGTACTTCAACTTTACACGTGGCCTTCTTTCATTCGATACATATAGCTTCTTAAAACTAAGTTGCTTTAGGTCAGTGTACTGGTTATTAGAGAAGTAACATCAGAAGAGAGAGAATGAGACATGCCCTCATGCATAGGTTGCTATGTTAATTATCAACATGGGACTCAACAAGGAATGTGCTTTGTGGCATGAAAATTACCTTATGAAAAATCCACATCTCTAGCATGGCATCATCCAATTAATCCAAAGGCTCATGATGAAAACTTGAAAAGTAATTTGTACAATGTTGTTTATAGCTAAATGACTTTATTAGAAAGTTGTTTTAAGTTTAATCGATGTGAGATTTTGATAGTAGTCTGACAACAGATGGAATAGAAATACTAAATATCACTAGGATATTAAAAAATGAGTTTTAAACCTAACTCAACTTCACAAAATCGGTTTGTAAAGTGAGGTTTGCACCCACTTATATATTATAATTTAGTCTTATCTCTAGTCAATGTAAACTTCCAATAAACTTATTTTCTTTTTTTATAAATAACTTAAACTATTTTATAATTATTTGAATGAAATTTAGTAGAGTTTTTAGGTGGAAAGAATATAATTTATGTTCTCTCGCTATTACATTATTATTTATTTCCTATTTTTCAATCAAGTTCGTCTATAAATGTAATATTTATAAATATATGTTTTTTCGTAATGTTTTTAAAATACGTAATTAACAAACTTTTTAATATATTTCAAATTGTATTTTTTAAAAAATATAGAAAACTTCTTTTTCATCTTTCTACTAAAATTAATTATAACTATTTTGTACTCTTTCCTTTTTTTTTTCTATTTGATCATAATTCATCATTATAATTAATGTGAAAGATGCATGAATGTGTTGGTCTTGTTATGGTTCACATGAGTCAATGTCACTGCTACACTTTTATCCTTCCTGGTCAACTATCCTTGGTCACCAAGGTTGTCCAATTATTAGCTTCAGCCACCTTAAGATAAACTAGTAGGCTGGGTTTGGTCAATGTAAAACTTTCGGAGTTTCCTAAAATAAGTTTTATCTACAGTAATAAAAATAAATGTTATAAGAATAGTAACACTGAATCTTAATTTTGTAAGAACAAAAATAAAAATTATTACAGTAATATCAAAAGTTATTTAAAGATGTGATTTTTTTTATAAAAAAATATCAATATTTAAAGTATTCGTGATAACCCTTGTTGTGTCTCCCAGTTTATAAAAGTTGTCACCTTATTATTTATTCTTAATATATTTTCTCTTAAAACATTTATATACAAAAGTGTGAGATCCCAATTATATTATAAAAATATATAACATAATAAAGGCGTCACCATGAATAATACTAGAAAGCAGTTAAGAGTAATAGGATTACAATCATCCTTAAAGTATACAATTTGGAAACTTAGAGTACTAGAGTTTCTTCCTTAAATTATAAAGAATTTAAAGCTTAGAACATGACAAAGTTTCTTCAAAATATCCTAGGATAAGATAATTAAAGCCTAGAGAACTAGGCAGCAACATTTCCTTCCCCATCAAGAGTTGTTTCCAAAGTATCTCCTCGCCATATGCTCCCATCCAAGTGGATGATCATCGCAAGGGAAATAAACGCAAACATAGCACAAACACAAGCAATTACAAGGGTGAGCTAGTTATATAAAAAGCATACAATTAAGAGCATGTACATACAAGATGTTAATTTAAAGCAAACAAGATAAAACATTCATCCTATCATATTAGATACTAGACTTGACTCATCCGGACTTTAGAATGATAGTCGAGCTATGGCGAGTCATGCACCCGTGGTGGCTTGTGATACTTAGGCTCCCCCACCTTGGGCTCCCCGCCCTGCCACTCACAAGGTTAGTCTGTTCCGCGCCTTAGAGCATGATGGAAGCCTCCAAGACTAAGACCTCCTGCTACTCCTCACCACATGGGTTCAATCCTCTTTACATGAGAAGAAAGACCATTGGAGCGTCAAGAAGACCCCCAAGACTGAGCTCCTACTTTCTTTCTAAAACACTAAGAATCTCACCATGAGATTCTACACAGATGGAACTTGGTTTACCACTTGAATCGTACTTTCATCACTTTGTAATCATATACTTTTTGCCACAATCAACATATACATAATCTCAATGCATTCCACCTTTAATCTCAATAATAAATGTTAACTCATCAATAACATGCATTATTCACCAATCAAAAGACTTATAGCACAATTNTCATTACTTTCNAAACATAGTCTCAATTATATATATAAACTCATTCATCACTAATTTAATCTAAATTAATCAATACCAAAAACCAAACAATCCAAATAGTCCACTTCAACTCATAAAACACATCAATTTATACATACCTTTAATTAATATAAGTTCAATATAAAAAGAATGTTATATGTATAAATATATATACATATATACGTAAAGCCTGACATAATATAATATAATATTATATATATATATATATATATATATATATATATATATATATAATATACGTAACTCTAAGTATAATATATTATATTTATATATATATATATATATATATATATATATATATATATATAATTATATATACAGATAACTTTTGTCCTTACAATGCACTCCAGATACACTTTGCTCCCTTTCTTTTTCAATATATAAATATATACCTATATCTATATTTTATTAATATAATATATTATTATATTTTCTTTATAAAATACATACTATATTAATATAATATATAAACCCTTTAACATCAATTTCCTAACACCAACTACTTCCATATATTAAACCACCCTACAGCATATAAACAAAACTCCTCCTATCATCCATCATGTCAATCACATTTAACCTCCCGTACATACATATATTTCTTGCATGCTTTTCATAAAAAAATTTCCTAAAAACAATTCTCTCTCTCTCTCTCTCACTTTCTATTCTTTCATATATACTATTATATATATATATATATATATATATATATATATATATATATATATATATATATATATATATATATATATATATATATATGAGTAGCATTTTTCACTCACAGACTCACGGTGCATCAACATTCTCTCTTACTTAAACTTTCCAATCAACTCTTTCACAAAACCCACACTAATCTTCTCAGCATCCAGGACCAACACGCTCCCTCTCTAATTACCTGCATAGAATGCGTTGTAGATCACACAATCTCAAAGATTCACAAGAAGATTTCTCACTGTCCATTCCAAGCTTCTTTACATAATCCTTTTTTTTTTCTTTCCATAAACCTAAATACACATTACACTTCTACCCTTCTTCCTTTCTTTGATCACTATCATATTCCAAGGTACCCAAGTAAATCAGAGGCAACTCCTCTCGTTGTATGAATCCCACATTGCAGCACCTACTTCTTCCTAGTTCACATCATTCAAGAGACCCAATCTTTCTCACAAAATAATCTAAAATAAAGTTCAAAACAGTACAACAGTACAAAATACAACATGCATACATTTTCAAATCAGATTCAAGCAATAAATTTAAAGAAAAATAACTAACTCTCCTTACCTGGGTTTCTCAAAATAAGCTAATTGAAGACGCCCTAACAACAGCCTCTACACATAACGGAGCTTGATAGAACCTACAGATCACCAAATTGGTGATGAAGACAGCTTCTTAGAGCTAAAACAACATAAAGAACGGAAAGGGACAGGCACAGAGCACGTGCCATTCGTAGGATAGCAAGTCCTAGATTTAAGGAAATGGGGAAACAGTAGAGAACCACTTACCGGGAAGGATGGCGAAAATGATCGGTTCAAAATGGAGCCCTTGGTGAGGTGAACGCTAGAGCACCTTCAAATCAAAATTTAATTGGTTCAATGAGCTGGGATTTTAGAGAGAAGGCAGAGCTAAGTTTAGGGAAAATGGAAAACCTAAGTTTTAGAGAGAGAAGGTAAGCTCAGCAAATGAAATCTGACTTCTGAAAAGAAAAACCTCCCTCTAAGGCTAAGACACCCTTAGCTTATGGGCTTGGCTGTCCCAAATTATAAGGTCCAATTACTTTTTCTTTTAAAATTAAAATAGAATTATAAGGCCCTTACATTCTCCCCGTCAATAAAAATTTTCGTCCCTGAAAATTAAACATACAAAGTACAAAACATAACACCACTATGGTAATAAGTGGTTATTTTATTGAATGAATTTTTTTTGTTCCTAAAATACCTTAAACAAACACTTCAATATAAATATGACTTAGTATTTTGCATTACAAATTACAAGAACTTTTAGAACTTCAATCATGATAACACAAGGGTCCTAAACAAAATTAATGTTTTCTTTAATATATTAAAATTTACAATATATAAATTATATTATGATAAAAATTCATAATAAATAATTATTTTATCGTATGAATTATATCTTTAAATTTATAATGAATAATTTAAGTTATAACAGTTATTTTCAATTAGTACAAAATCATTTTAAAAAATCCATTTTAACTTAAATACTTACGTGTCATTTTGGCAAGCTATTTTAGCACACAGTAACTTTTGTCCCCCGTTTTTTTTTTTCTACTATCTGTAGGGAAGATAAATACCCTTTTTCATCTTTTATTACTTGAGATTACTCCATTTTTTTTTAAGATAAAAGTTTAAGTCAGATTAGTATCAAATACTCATAAACACCAAAAACTTTTTATAAACTTTTACACAACTATTTATAAACTACTCACCAATGAAGTTCTCACATAAACAACAAAGTGAAGCAATTTTGTCTTGTAAAGTATGAAGTTTCTTATCAAATAGTATGGTGTAACATGCAAATACACTTTTTTTTTCCAAAGATTGTTTTTATTGTAGAAAACTATGATGTTTCTTTTCAAGAGATCAATATATATGTTTGTTTTGTAACATGACTAATTTATCTCGCTTTTAACTAAGCTTTGATGAATGCCAATTCTGAACACCTGTTATCATTCTCTAGATTTCATAAAATAGTTTAAAAAAATTCTAAAATCTGATACAGTAAGTGTTCAGATTTTCATTTTTTCCAAGTGTTAAAAGTCAATAGTATAATAAGATGTTAAAAACTATATTTCACTGGCATTTACAACTCAGATAGACCAAATAATATCATGAAATTGCAATTACTACTAAAAGGTTCTAACGACAAAAATATAAGGTATTTTTTTTCAACTTAGTAAATAGGTATAACTAGAAGGACCACATAAATAAATAATTAGCAGTAATATTTTTGACTCAAAAGAAACTTAAATTAATTAATAAAAATGTCCATGGGTCAATAGATGCATATATCATGGCTGAAAATGATTATTTAAACCAAGAATTTGAGATTTTGAAAAGATTTATGAAATAAAGAGTTTTGTTGCCTAACTCCAAGATTACTGAAGTAATGGTAACTTTTTTTTTTTTTAAGTTTTATGGTCAGTGTAAAAAAAAATATTGTAAATCAATAAAAAAAATCATCGTTATATTATGGCTTCTAAGTTATTATGGTAACAACTTTTACTTTTTTTTTATATTGAATATCAATCTATAAACTGTGTTTTCAAAATATAATGTGAATTCACAAAAGTACATATACAAATGATTAATGACTTGACTGGGTCATAATAATGTGTTGTGATACCAAATAGCAGTATTATCAGTAAGTTGACCCAACATATTTGTAGCAATTCTAAAGAACAAGTGAGCTACAAACATAAAATCTAACTACGGAAGTTAAAAAAAAAATCCTAATTATCAGCAAGAGGTTTAAAACCTGTGTAATTAAAGACAGTAGCAGCAACACAGCCAAGCAGCATGAAAAATTATTATGTTACTGATAACAGTATTTGGACACAAAGCTAGAGCAGTTTTTAGAAATCTATATACTTTCAATTGATATAAAAGTACGAAAAATTGATCTCATTTATCTAGTGTGTTTCCAAACATGTCTTAACATTGAAATCTATAATTGGTTTAAATGTCTACACATTATAACATTAATCCCACCCTATCAAAACCAACCAACCTCCAATGAGGTGTTAATAAAAAGTAGTATTATTTTGACACCAACAATTTTTTTTTCACATACTTTACATATAGTATTTTATCCTTTAATCTTTGTCTTTCTTTATAAATACAGAAATTAACATTTTTAATCACCAAAGTATCCTAAAATAGTTGTCAAGTGGTGTATTTAGTGTAAAAAAATAAACATTTTCCTTAATGAAAATAGCAGCCATAAACACCCACATTTGCTAAAAAGTAATAGTAAAATGACTCACTAAAATTCATCATTTGCCTTCATCTGATATATATTACAATGAAATTATAAGAATGAAATGATGATAAAAGAGTGAATTTTTTGTATTTGTTTTTTAAAATATAAAAATACGAAATAAGAAAAGATAATGTCGAGGTAAAAAGTTGTGTATAAAGTATCATTTCTCTTTTCTAAATAATCACAGTATATTTCGTAAAGTATACCAAACACATATTACCAGTTTTTAAGCACAAACAAGCATTTAAACCCTCATTGATTAGACTCCAAGGTAATTTTCTATATACATGCATCTACAGAGGTGGATTAAAAGTTACCGTACATCATGGGAATTGACACAAAAATTAAGAAATTCCAATGTAAAGATAATATTTTTTCTTTAGTCAAATTGATTTCATTTTCTTTTCTTTTTCTCAAATATATATATTCCCCACTCACTAACTCAGAAATATCCTTGGAGGTCCCATAATTCTTAGCATGAGGAACTGAATCCCAGAAGTATTCAGTTCTTGACTTTCCTCACAGTAAAAGCACAGACGTGTTTAATGTTTCTTTCACCAAAAATATCTTAATTAAACTTTCATATAATATTTGTCATGTTTCATTTCATTTTGTTATCAATGGGCATGAATTTTAATGCCATCACTAACTAGCTCTGGAGGATCCTTTTACCAACATTTTGCTCCTAAAACTCAAGCAAATAGTTTTCACTGTTTTTTTTTTTTAGTCTCTCAAATGTTGTTGTAGTTTAAAAGCAGACCCTAACATCAAGATGGATCATATTGGAAAACTCCCAATCACATAGATGTATAGATGTTGCATCCTAAAAGCAAGTTAACAGTAAAATTCCATGCACAATGTAAAAGTTGTTTCAACTCAACTTAATTTTTCAACATCAAAACCAAACTTAAATATTTATCATGTTAACTAGTATTCAATTAGTACTTCAGCACTATGTTGGGCTCAATGAATGCAAGGGAAAGATGTTTATTACGGTAGTAATTGACAAAATTATGATTTTCAGTTTCTAAATCCCAATATATTCACTTGTTCTTTGAAACCTAAATTTTGGTCTTTTAAATCTTTGTCTTTGAGACAATAATTTGTCTCGAAGGCTTAAATCAATTCTAAAGAAGGTATACACGTCAAGTTGTCATTGAATCTGCATTCCCCTACTACTATATAGCACAATACACTACCACAAAGGCAAGAACAAGACAAGAATTACTATGGAAAGCGACACTGGAACTCCAACTCTTTCTTTCCCAAACCTTCAGAATTAAGAAAAGGAAAATCATCTCTGATATAGAGTCATGAGTGTGCACCCTCACTACTCTTATCAAGATGTTTTCTGTTCCTAATACTTCTAATTAGATACACAACTTTACTATCTAGACTTGGAATAAATGGTAAACCATACCATTTAGACTCAACTCTTCACAGAGTTAAGACAAGATAAACTTGCAACACACAGGTCATCCCAAAGACAAACTGCTCTGATACCATAAATGTGACATCCCAATTATATTATAAAGATATATAACATAATAAAGGCGTCACCATGAATAATACTAGAAAGTAGTTAAGAGTAATAGGATTACAATCATCCTTAAAGTGTACAATTTGGAAACTTAGAGTACTAGAGTTTCCCCCTTAAATTACAAAGAATTTAAAGCTTAGAATATGACAAAGTTTCTTCAAAATATCCTAGGATATGATAATTAAAGCCTAGAGAACTAGGCAGCAGCATTTCCTTCCCCATCAAGAGTTGTTTCCAAAGTATCTCCTCGCCATCTGCTCCCATCCAAGTGGATGATCATCGCAAGGGAAATAAACGCAAAAATAGCACAAACACAAGTAATTGCAAGGGTGAGCTAGTTATATAAAAAGCATACAATTAAGAGCATGTACATACAAGATGTTAATTTAAAGCAAACAAGATAAAACATTCATCATATCATATTAGATACTAGACTTGACTCATCCGGACTTTAGAATGATAGTCGAGCTATGGCGGGTCATGCACCTGTGGTGGCTTGTGATACTTAGGCTCCCCCACCTTGGGCTCCCCGCCCTGCCACTCACGAGGTTAGTCTGTTCCGCGCCTTGGAGCATGATGGAAGCCTCCAAGACTAAGACCTCCTGCTACTCCTCACCACATGGTTCAATCCTCTCTACATGAGAAGAAAGACCATTGGAGCGTCAAGAAGACCCCCAAGACTGAGCTCCTACTTTCATTCTAAAGCACTAAGAATCTCACCATGAGATTCTACACAGATGGAACTTGGTTTACCACTTGAATCGTACTTTCATCACTTTGTAATCATATACTTTTTGCCA
>NC_028352.1:9068024-9080303 GCF_000741045.1 Vigna radiata var. radiata | reverse complement strand
TATATATATATATATATATATATATATATATATATATATATATATATATATAACTAGCATTTTTCACTCACAGACTCACACAGTGCATCAACATTCTCTCTTACTTAAACTTTCCAATCAACTCTTTCACAAAATCCACACTAATCTTCTCGGCATCCAGGACCAAGACGCTCCCTCTCTAATTACCTACATAGAATGCGTTGTAGATCACACAGTCTCAAAGATTCACAAGAAGATTTCTCACTGTCCATTCCAAGCTTCTTTACATAATCTTTTTTTTTTCTTTCCATAAACCTAAATACACATTACACTTCTATCCTTCTTCCTTTCTTTGATCACTATCATATTCCAAGGTACCCAAATAAAACAGAGGCAACTCCTCTTTTTGTATAAATCCCACATTGCAGCACCTACTTCTTCCTAGTTCACATAATTCAAGAGACCCAATCTTTCTCACAAAATAATCCAAAATAAAGTTCAAAACAGTACAACAGTACAAAATACAACATGCATACATTTTCAAATCAGATTCAAGCAATAAATTTAAAGAAAAATAACTAACTCTCCTTACCTGGGTTTCTCAAAATAAACTAATTGAAGACGCCCTAACAACACCCTCTACACATAACGGAGCTTGACAGAACGTACAGATCACCAAATTGGTGATGAAGACAACTTCTTAGAACTAAAACAAAATAAAGAACGGAAAGGGACAGGCACAGAGCACGTGCCATTCGTAGGACAGCAAGTCCTAGATTTAAGGAAATGGAGAAATAGTAGAGAACCGCTTACCGGGAAGGATGGCGAAAATGATCGGTTCAAAATGGAGCCCTTGGTGAGGTGAACGTTAGAGCACCTTCAAATCAAAATTTAATTGGTTTAATGAGCTGGGATTTTAGAGAGAAAGCAGAGCTAAGTTTAGGGAAAATGGAAAACCTATGTTTTAGAGAGAGAATGTAAGCTCAGCAAATGAAATCTGACTTCTGAAAAGAAAAACCTTCCTCTAAGGCTAAGGCACCCTTAGCTTATAGGCTTGGCTGCCCCAAATTATAAGGTCCAATTACTTTTTCTTTTAAAATTAAAAAGAATTATAAGGCCCTTACAAAAAGAACCTCTGAAAAATATTTCTTTTTTTCTATTTTCAAAACTAATATTGGAAATTGGAAATTAATTTAAAAATAATGTAACCATTTGAAAAAATTCATAATAAAAAACACAAAATAGAAAGACAAAATAAAGGGGTCCAAACTAATATTATAGTGTGAGAAACCATAATTCCTCTTCATCTCAACCGGAAAGGCAGCAGGCACCAATGGATTTAAAATTTATTAAACATTCTTAAATAAAAATTATATACGTTCAATTTTTATATTTTTTAATAAATAATATCATTCAATAACAGTTGTATTAAGAAAGTATTATTCTCATTTGTATTCATTCTTTATGTCAGCAATTTTAATTTTTGTCTATGTATTTTTGCTGAGGCCAAGGTGAAACTTGTTCATAGACACCGTGTCTGATCTACGTGTCATAACCAAGCAACTCCACTTCTCTATATAACCCACCTTTCTTCTCTCCCACAGACACACACTAGCAAGAAATCTTTCATTTGCATCTCTTCTTAGTTCTCCTTTTCATCATTTCTATTGCTATTCTGTTTTAAACTTCTCTTTCAGCCATGAGTGATAACACACAAGAAGCACAAGAATACCTAGTTGAAGTCCAGACAACAACTACTCAAGAAACCGTTGTTACCCCACTCTACAACACATCCTCAAAAAATGTGTGTTAATGAATGTTTAATTATTTATGCTCATGCAACATCATGATTAATATTGTTTCCTTCAACTCTGTTTATGCATGACTGTGATTGATTTATTTACTTTTCCCTATGATTGAAAATAGGTGTCAGGTGAAAAGAAGAAGATTGTGGGAGTGTTCTACAAGGGGAATGAGTATGCAAAACTGAATCCTGAAAAGTTGTTAACCCAATTCTATAAATTAAATAGCTTTTTGAAAATAACCAAAAAACTCGAAAACAATAATGAAATTTACCTGTGTCAGAGATCTTAAACTTTGGTGTTGTTGTTTATAGCAAAGTGTCAAACTATAATGAGTTCCACTTAACCGAGTACCTAATGAGGCTGCTGCTATTGCAACCGGACCTGTAGTCGATTAAAGCATCACAGAACTGAGCTTAATATGATAATAAGACAATTCTTAGTTTCACGTGAATTACTCATAAGCATAATGAACTATTCCAGCAACATTACTATTTCCACTTTTCGTCCAATTCAAGTTGTGTGCTTCCATTATAACCCCACAGGTTCACAAAGAATCAAAGATGGTTCACATAATACTCTCAATCCATGTTTTTAGTTTCGTTCTAAGTTTGAAAATTTTTATTCCTTATTTTGTCGTCGATTATATTTTTATCAATTATGTAATAACTGTTACATATATTTAATAAAAGTCATTAATATTAATTTATAATTAATCTTATATGAGTCATTAAAATATTTAAATTTAAAGAATAAAATAAAATACTTTTTCAATATTAATTATATATATTAACGTTATTTTTAATAAATATATGAAAATTATTAAATATTAATTATGTTTGTTTCCTTACTGGAAAATGATATTTTGACACCATTTTTTGACACCATTTTGACACTGCACACGTGTCAAAATGTGATTGGACGATTTCAAATTAAAAAAATAAACTTTGGTTTTTCTCTTCCAAATATATCCTTATCTCAACTTTTTTAATTTGAAATCGTCCAATCACATTTTGACACGTGTGCAGTGTCAAAATGGTGTCAAAAAATGGTGTTAAAATTTTATTTTCCTTACTTAAGTTATTAACAAAATTAAAGTTTTTGTATTAAGTAATATTTTTTATTGTATTAAAATAAAAATATTTAGCTATAGATAATATAATTAAAAAAGAATAAAAGTTGCTATATATAAAAATAAAAAATTAAAATAACATGTATGGATATTAACAAGGATAATTCATAATATATAAAGATTAGTTCAACTACACAAAGTTCAATAAAATTAAAAGAATTAAAATTATTATATAAAGATTGTAATTATTCTAAAAGTAATATATATATATATATATATATATTTATTGTAGGATTAAATATGTTTTAGTTCCTATATTTTGGAGAGATTTTGGGTTTAGTCGGTACAATTTAGTCCTTCAACTCTAGAAAACTCTGGTTTTAGTCCTTTTTACCAAATTTTTTTAACTTTATTTGTTGTTTCAAGCACGTTTCATTATACTATTTGATTGTTTACACATTTTTGCTTCAATGTTAACTGAGAAACGCGTTTAAAACAACAAATAAAGTTAAAAATATTTTTGGTAAAAATGACTAAAACAAGAGTTTTCTAAAGTTAAAGGACTAAATTGTACCTCAATTTGAGAGAGGGACTAAACCCAAAATCGCCCCAAAATATAGAGACTAAAAACATATTTAACCCTATATTATATTGACTAATTATTTATTCTATATATAATATATATTATTTGACTTTAGGCGGTAAAGTTAAAAGATATTCTAAAAATTTGTATATATAAAGATTAAAATATTAAAATAATATTTGTTGATGTTAAAAAGAATATATTTGATCTGCAACGAAATCATTCAAAGCCACATTTACACAAAGGAAGTGCTCTTCACACTTACGCAATATCTACATGTATTCCATGAGTGCCCCAGAAATCCAAGTAGAAAACAGGGAATTAATGCAGAGTCAACCCACTCAACCTTGTATTTGAGACTTTCTCCTTCTTGATTTGGAGAAGCTGATGGTAAACACACCATGGGAAACTCAGATAATGATCCCTCTTCATTCCTTCGTTGTACAAACCAAAGTAACTAGGATGATAAGTAACATGGTACCAAGCAGAAGCTTTTGCATATGCATCATCACCATTGCTACCCTCATTGAACCAGGACCTGGCCTCTTTCCTTAGGGACCTCACAGCCATATCGATTGATCCTCCATTCCTCCTTTTGTTGAAGGATTTTGACAGTTTCATGATATAACCGCTGAGGATTTCTGTTGATTAATGACTATTAGAAATTAAAAAATTAAAATTATATGTTATGCTATTTTTTTAGAAAAATAAAAGTCATATTGACTAGTAGAATTTATTTGTTATTTTCTAGGCACTAAGAGCTCTAATTTGTTAGTGGTTATAGAGGCCAACATTTTTGTACATTACGTTCACTTATTTACTTTATAAAAGTAATTGCACTGCAAAATAATATATCAAGCAGTTTTATATTCCTCTCTTCCACTCTCTCAGTTTTCTCTGTTCCACTCCCTCAACCTTTCCTTCAAAAATATAACCTACAATTTCAGCTTCAGTTTTGATGCCATAGTAGTCCATAAGATTTCCCAACTTGCAGTCATAATTGGTTTTGTAATAGAAAGCATCATCAACATAATCCATGAAGCCATCAACTTCCATGTCAGTGTCATAAGACCTTCTCGAGACCTCTAAGGTGAAGGATGAAACATAGCCACCATTTGATGAAATTGTTTCTATAACTTCCCTATAGAGCTTTCCTATTACATTAGCCTATATATAGGTTACTTTGTCAGACTTCTCCATGAAGTCAGGATATTCTTTGACATACAGTTCACCAGGAATAACAGCTGGAACACCAGTTTTTGGAAAGTCGACTGCTGTTGAAAACAGCTTTGCAAGCTTAAGACATTCTTCAGACATGGCTTTTCCTGGTTCTCTGTCAGCAAAGACAGTGTGTGCATTGGCAATTATTCCCAGACTGTCATTCACAATGTAATTGGTAAAGTACTCTTGAACGTCCTGCACAAAGAAACAAGTCACAAACTTCTATACCTCAATGCTAAAATGCCTATGGATGTCAAGCTTTGAGAATGATACCTCAATTGTCACACCTCTATACAGCTCTGTAGTTTTGGAAGGAGTATAGTCCATTGGTGGGATTTGGCTGGAAGGAATCAACTCAGGGTCCCAACAAACAAAGTAGATATCTCCATCCAGATCACTTCCCGAACATTCATTTGGATGAGGTCTAATATTAAAAATCAGTTATCAGAGTGGTATCAATACACATTTAAAAGGAAATTACAAAACCACGATGCAGCATTTGAGAGATAAATGTTGGTGGACATTTAGAGGAAAGTTTTTTAGTGTTGAAAACTAATAGAAATAGAAATATTTAAGCTATTACCTTGGTCCTTTTTGAGGGAAAACTACACAGTCCACCATGTGGTACAAAGCTGGAACATCCACAGCTTGTAAAACACGCACATCACCAGGGTGCAAGCAAGGGTTTTTGGCTACTACCACCTGACCATTAACCATATAATTTTTTGGCAAATCATAGGAATCAGTATCATCAGATAGATTCTGCAGCCTATTGCTGGAAAACTGCACAAATACTTGACCATATTCCAGGGTACAAGTTTCATCTAGACATCCCATCATTACTCTTCCTTTCGGAATAAAACATCCAGAGAGAATTTTCCCTCAACTGACTTGATGAGAATGCTAGAAATTCAAACTTCTTATCGCCAATAACAATGCCATTTTTAAGGATGTCAAGAATTCTCGTGTACAAGTCAGTTTTCTTGTTCTGAGCACGTGATGACAGATCAGTTGAAAACAGTTTATCCAACTCCTCATCGACAAATGAAACACGTATGAAGTTATCTAAATGTTGATGGAAATGACGGAGAACACGATTTGAGATGCTAATCTCTGGACCACAAAGGAATGAACAAAGTCAAGCCATGAAGTGTAGTGAGCAAAGGAATTTATATAGATTTTTCTTAAAATAAAGCTTTTGGAATTTATGACACTCTAAGGCTGTGTGGATTTTAGTTAGTCAAAAGACATAAAAATAAGAGAAATGGGTCCTTTAACATGTTTTCATATAAAATAAAGTCATCCAATTAAGCAAAGTTAATTAATTAATTAATTGTTTAGTTTTTAGTGAAACTTTATACTAAATGCCAACTTATTACCTTAAAAACATATTAACTCACGTTTTCTATGGTAAGAAATACATATATTAATTGAGCTTACTTGAAAATTGCATCAAAATATAATATTTATAAGTTTCATTTAACTAAATATATTTTTTTCATATAGAACTTTCATTCTTTACATTTTTTTTCTCAAGTTAATATTTTAATTTCTCAAGCGAAACTGGTTTTCGTACATGAACTGGTTTTCGTACTTTAAATTCATTCCATTTTATATCAATAATTTAATGAGTTTCAGCTAACTATACATCTTATATTAGTATAATTGAGACTTGAATTATATATATACAAAAAAAAATAGAAGTTGGACAAACAAACTATTCCCTCTTTAGAATCTCAAAGAACCTAAAACGCTTTTTATCTAGATACTAATACAAAAATCATATTTTATGACGTACAAAAACGAACTATGACATTTGTACGTTATAATAGATCTACATATTTTAAGTTTTTAATTTATATTATTTTTTTTTTCAAATGTATTGAATACTTAAAATATTTATATTTTTTCAAATCATTCCATTCTTTAACTTTTTCATTAACATAAGAAAGTGATGTTATTTTATGATGTAATCTTGTTTCTATGCGTTAAGAATGGTAAGATTTTAAAATTAATATAAAATAATTTTGTTGTAAAATGAAAAGTAACTAAGTAATAAAGATGTGTTTAAAAGAATTTAAATTTATAAAGGCTTAAAATTTAATTAAACTAAAATTTATGAATAATTTTGCTAATATGATAAGTTAAAAAATTATTGGTTTATACAACTAAAAATTTATGTATTAAAACAAAAACAAAAAATAAGTAAACGTTACAGAAATATTTAAATACATTAAAAAAAATTAAAATGACAATAATTGAAGTTGAAATAAATTTAAAATAAAAATAACTATAAGTTATTAAAAAAAAATTAGTACTTGAAAAAAATGTGCATCAAAGCAATAAATTAAAATGAATCATATCAAGGTAAAAAAATTTAAATTAACTTATTTATTATTTTAGTGCATTATTATAACAGAAACATCCATATTATTATACAATCAATTATATTGAAAAGGAATATATTAAATTAAAACATGATAGATTATGTATATAAGTGCAAACATGATAGATTATGTATATAAGTATATATAACTATGTCGTAATTTAATGAACACTTTTGTTTTTGTTTTATTTGATTTTTCAATTATTTTTGAAGAAAAAAGTTGAGTTTCTTAAAGAAAGCTACTTCAGATTCTTGGGTTGGTTTGAGACTTTCTTGAATGTAAAAGCTATTAATTATAACAAATGACATTAAAAGCAAAAGGGACATACAATTGCTACATATGGCTTTGTGCTGGCTTCTGCAAGATTCTTCAGTTGATCAAGCCTCTCCTCAAAGTGAAAACTAGCTATACAGGCTAAAACTTTATGACAGTTGGAGAAGGTGTCGTTGACAAAGATATCAACTCCTGATGATAATATTCTAGAACTCTTTGAAATTAGAAAGATTCTCAAGAAGATGAATATTCTCTTTCTCATGGGTATTCATCTTTGCTTGCTTCTCAAAATACATGGCATACAGTGAAACAATTTGTATTTGAAGAACTTCTGATAAGAAATCTACAACAAGAGATAATCAATCATCCAATATGGTTGATTAATTCCATTGCCCACATAGTTTAAAGTTTCTTTTCAATAAGTTTATTCTGTCTTTCCTCTCATTAATAAAACTAGAATTGCTATAAGCAATTCAATCGATGACAAACTAGTTAAACATGGCAACTAGCGACAAGGATTGAACAAAAAGCCTTTAAGAAAGTACCTGTAACTGAATCTGTGTGAAGTTCTGGAATATTCATATTCCAATCACTGACCAAGATGACATTTGCCCCAGCTTTATGCAAATATTTAATTGTATATACTGCATTAGAATCTGATTCATTCTTCTTGTCGCACTCTCTCTTGACAGACTAATATGTTAGAATCAAATCTGACCATGACAACTTTTCCGAAAAGCTTCTCCCTATATTAGTACAAAAATCATATTTTATGACGTACAAAAACAAACTATGACGTACATAGTTTTGTACGTTATAATATGTTTACACATTTATTTTATGACGTAGTAAAAATTTACGTAACATGTATTTTTCGTGACGACGTCTTAATTATATATATCTTTAACATATATTTGGAGAGCAATGCTCTTATTGTCATAACACAATAGACAAATGCTATTCTAAACATGGGTATCCCCATGGTACAAGAAAGACAGTAAAAATCAGAATGGTGCAGGACAGAGTGAATGGGCATCCACAAATGCTTGCACTGCCCCTGTTAGTACACAGACCAGCCAGCAAAGCAATAATAATACTGTACAAGGCTCATTCACACCAGAACAAATGAAGAGAATTCTTGAAATGGTTGACAGAACCGAAAAACCTTCCCACAGTATCAGTCAGATACACAAAGATAACGTAGAAGACAAACAAGGTACTTTTACATGGATCATGGACACAGGAGCCATAGACCATGTGACTCATGACAAAAATCTATTCATGACTTTTAATAAAATCAAGCCTATATCAGTTAAATTGCCAAACAATTCTACTGTTACAGCCCATTATGCAGGAACTGTACAATTCTCACAAGAATTTATGATTTTTAATGTTTTATACATTCCAGAATTCACTTTCAACCTGATTTTTGTTCAATGTTTAGCTAGAGATATAAATTGCACACTAACTTTCTCCTCTGAGATGTGTAAAATCCAGGACAAATCTACATTGAGGATGATTGGATGTGCTAAGGTACACAAAGGACTCTACTACCTGCAGCCTATTGGAAAGAATCTGAAATCTAGTTTTGTTTTCTCTTATGAGCATGTAAAAATGAACTTGTGGCACTATAGATTAGGCCACCCAGGACATAAAGTTGTTGAAAGAATATGCAAAAACTTTCCTTATATTCGGATTGATTCTAATAGTACTTGTGATATTTGCCATTATTCAAAACAGCACAAATTTCCTTTTCCTAAACATAATTCGTTGACTACCAATTGTTTTGACATTATACATTGTGACATATGGGGTCCTATTTCTATCCCATCTGTGCATGGTCATAGATACTTCCTTACTATTGTTGATGATTGTAGTAGACACACTTGGGGCTTTCTTATGCAAAATAAAGGTCAAACCAGAGAACTTTTACAATCCTTTATCATGAAAGTCAAAACCCAATTTAATAAAACTGTTAAAATCATACGGACCGACAATGGCCCAGAGTTTAATTGTCCCAGCATCTACAATATACATGGAATTGAACATCAAACCAGCTGTGTTGAAACTCCACAACAGAATTCTGTTGTGGAGCGCAAACACCAACACATATTGAATGTCACCCGTAGTTTAGTCTTTCAATCTAATGTTCCCCATGCTTATTGGTCATATGCTCTTTGTCATGCTATATATTTGATAAATAGATTGCCCTCGCCTGTTATTAAAGAAAGAACTCCTTATGATGTTTTGCATTGTGGCTCCCCCACTTATCTTGATCTAAAGGTTTTTGGATGCTTGTGTTTTGCTTCAACTTTGGAAAGTAACAGAAGTAAGCTCGACTCTAGGGCTAGAAAAGGGATCTTTCTAGGATACAAGAATGGGGTAAAAGGGTACATTGTTCTTGACATTAATACAAGGGAAATTTTCATCAGTAGAAATGTAATATTTTATGAGGACATCTTTCCCTATAAAAATCAACAAGAAAATTCTGGAAATAAAAACAATAGAGAAGATAGCACATTTTTTCTGCATAACTTTCCTTGCAGCCAAAGGGAGATCCAAACAGAGGACGAAAATGATGACGAGAGTCACACTGATCATACTATTGACAGTGCTGCAGATGCGAATCCTATAGAAGAAGAACAAAGAAACGACCAGAGGAGATCAAACAGGATGAGGAGAGCTCCTGAATATTTGAAAGATTATGTCCAAGATGATTATTCTCCTTCCACATCTTTGTGTGTTAAAAACAGGTTAAAGACTCCTTATCTTATGACTAATGTCTTGTGTTATGAATCTTTATCTGACAAACAGTTGAGATATACCATTTCCATAAGTGCTGGGAAAGAACCTAATTCGTATGCAGAGGCCAGAAACTCCCCTGAATGGATTGATGCTATGCAGAAAGAGATCAAAGCACTGCAAGACAATGGTACTTGGTATTTGACTAAGCTGCCTCCTGGGAAGAAACCCATTGGATGCAGATGGGTTTACAAAATAAAGTATAAAGCTGATGGTACTGTGGAGAGATATAAGGCCCGATTGGTGGCCAAAGGTTATACTCAACAAGAAGGAATCGATTTTTTGGACACTTTTTCCCTGTGGCTAAGCTCACATCTGTCAGACTCCTACTTGCCCTAGTTGCCTCAAGGAATTGGTTTCTACATCAACTAGATGTTGACAATGCTTTCCTACATGGAGATTTAAATGAGGAAGTTTACATGGATCCTCCACCAGGTCTGAATATTGATACAAATGAGCAAGTTTGCAAGCTCACCAAGTCCTTATATGGCCTAAAACAGGCCAGCAGACAGTGGTTTGAGAAACTGTCCAGTTTTCTTATATCTGCAGACTATGTTCAGTCAAAGTCTGATCACTCTTTATTCATTAAGAAAAGTTCCACGAGTTTTATAGCTTTGCTTGTTTATGTAGATGACATTGTCCTAACAGGAGATTCCATGGATGAAATCACTCACATAGAGACTCTTCTCCATCGTCAATTCCAAATAAAGGATCTTGGAAAACTAAAATATTTTCTGGGATTTGAGGTTGCCAGATCTAAGAAAGGGATACATCTCTGTCAGAGAAAGTATGCCCTTGATATTCTTGAAGAAACGGGAATGCTGGGAAGCAAACCTTGCTCTACACCATTCTTAAGCAGCACTAATTCCTCATACAAAGAAGAGAATTACATGGATGATCCTAGTATCTATCGCAGATTAATAGGGAAGCTATTCTATCTTACTAATACTAGACCCGATTTGTGTTTTACTATTAATCTCTTAAGTCAATTTATGCAGCAGCCCACTAACTATCACTATCAGGCCCTGCAGCACGTTCTGAGGTATGTTAAATCCANTCCTTCTNAAGGGNTTTTCTTTGCTNCTGATTCCAGCATACANATAAAGGGATTTAGTGACTCCGATTGNGNCACTTGTCCTAATACACGGAGATATACTACTGGGTACTGCACTTTCCTTGGAGCATCTCTTGTTTCATGGAGGTCGAAGAAGCAAACCACAGTTTCAAGGTCATCTACTGAAGCGGAGTATCGTGCCTTAGCTGCTACCGTGTGTGAAATGCAGTGGCTCCATTATATTCTCCAAGATCTTCAAATTCAACTTGATGCTACTGCAGTTCTCTACTGCGACAACAACTCTGCGAGACATATTGCCCACAACCAGAGCTTCCATGAGCGAACCAAACATATCGAGCTGGACTGCCATGTGGTTCGCGAAAAGATTCAAGCCAAGTTTCTACGTCTTCTACCGATCCGATCGGAGGAACAACTCGCCGATGTTTTTACCAAATTTCCTCACCGTACGCGCTTCAGATCTATCATCCCCAAGCTCGGACTAGTGAACATCCACCATCTAGCTTGAGGGGAGGCTATTAGAGCTTATGTATGTTCGTTGCTCCAGAGAGCAACATTTATTGTTTTAGGTATTTTCTGTTTAGCGTTTAATGCTTTCTGTTAGGGATTCCTGTAAATCCCCTCCACCGGAACTCTATATATATAGAGTTGCTTTCCAGTGCTTAATATAAGAAGATACACCAGAATAAAATGATAGAGTTTCAGTATTCTTTCTTACCTTGACCACCGACACGCTCCCTCTCTTTTCGGTCGCTTCCGTTCCAGCAACATCTTCCTCTGGCTTCATCGGTGAACTGCCACGAAGAGCTTCTGAGCCACGTCTCTCTTGCACATCATTCTCTGCTCCAGACTTCATCCACCGTCTGACACTAAGAGATATCTCGAAGGAGATATTTCAAGTTATTGGGCCACAAAGGTTGGGCCTTTCTATAATGAGGTCTAGGCCAGAATTAATAAGGCTCTCTATATTAATGCATTAATGGAATTTTATGAATACTTTTATATTAAATTTTGTTTTAAATATATATATATATATATATATATATATATATATATATATATATATATATATATATATATATATATAT
>NC_028352.1:9057704-9066199 GCF_000741045.1 Vigna radiata var. radiata | reverse complement strand
ATTAAAGGATATTAGGCAATCAAACATTATGTTAGTTATATTTTAGATATTATTATAATTTGTGCAGATTTGTGCACATGTTTTTCCTTTAATAGATGAAGGATTATAGGATCCTTGTATGTATATATATGGTACTCTATTCTTTGAAATAATACATCAGAATTATTTTTAATCCTTTTAATATGGCATCGGATATATAATTCAAAGGATGTTTTTCTCCAACAATTACACTTACTACGTTGTCCACTAATTCAAGTAAACTACTTCTACACCTTATATAATCGCAACTGACCCCCATTAAAAGCGTTTTTATCTTCATCGTTGTCTTCTCTACCATGGCTAGGTGAGCTTAATGTTTAGCATTAGAAGTTTTCTACAACATAACATTGATAACAAAGAATAAAAATTTTCAGCAGAGTTAAACAATGCGCTCTGTTTTCTCTAATCTATCAAGTATTTTACAAAATCTTATCTCAAAGGTATTTTTCAGCAGAGGAATCGCAACGCCGATAACACAATCATGATCTCCTAACAATGCACCACAAGAATCCCATAAAACTTAACAAGTATTAGACGTCCGAAAAACTTAATAAGTGACATTATACCAAACTTTCTTCATCAAATGCTACCTAAACCCTAGGGTTTTTTAACATGCAAGACAAATAAAAAGCACTAAAAGAAGAATCAGAGAAAATAAAAACAACCAACTTGATATTCGATGATAATTTGAGAAAACAAAGAAAGAATTTGAAGAAGCACATACCCTAACAGGAGCAGCGTAGGGAACGAGCCTAAAGCATTTCAATTCGAACAATATGCGTGCATCCTCAGTCTGTTGGACATAAACCTTCTCCTTGGCAGCCATAAAAAAGTGGTCATCGGACGCATTGAACTTGACCAGAATAGATTCCTTGTCGAGGCGCAAGCAGTAGTTGTTGCGACCGGGATGTGGTTGACGATGGAGAGGCAATAGTTGAGGCGCAAGCAGTAGTTGTCACGGGCAACGGTGAGGGCATGCTCATCGGACGAATGGTATCGTCGTCACACTCTTCGCTCTTCTTCCTAAAATCCTTGGGTTTTTTAAGCTCTGAGGAAAACAAAGCTTCGAGGCACAAAACAATGAAAACATATACTTTTAGTTTTATTTTTTTATTAATTTTTAATAATTTATTTTAAAAGTCCGTATGTAATATCAGTAGAAAATGCATTTCTGGATTATATACTGATTTTAAATATTATATCCTTAAGTAAAGTTTCTGCCTAAACACGCTAATATTACATATGGATTAAAATCTGTATATAAATATCCATAGGTAATTCTCATTTTTTTAGTGACCTTATTATGCTCTGTTCTACTGTATTTCTTATGAGTTAGGTTACCGAAAAGCAAATGCATTTGTTGATATGAGTAGTCAAATCAATTTCTTTAAGTTATCCTTCAACTGTATAGTCTCATACCTATACAGTCTCTAGATCCCTCTCATTCTGGTGTATGTTTGATTTGTCCACGTGCCCCTTCCACTGGAAGCCTGCCAGGAGCCGCTCCTTGTCCATGCCTCTTGCACCGACGATTACTCCCCGCCCTCGTCAGTGCCCGGATGTCACATGCCCACCAGCTTCCGCATGGTTCATCCTCGAACCACACCGTACTGGGAAAGGCTAGGTTCTGATACCATTTGTAACCCTCAGGCAACTTACAGGGAATATTGACTGTCCACACACATCAACACGAGGCTTTCCAGTGTGTTTTGTCCTCACTCACACACTTTCCAGGAAAACTACTTCGCAGAAGGTCACCCATCCCAAATTACTCCAGATTAAGCACGCTTAACTATGGAGTTTTTATGGGTTAGGCTACCGAAAAGCAAATGCATTTGTTTTTCGGTAGCCTAACTCATAAGAACTCCATGGTTAAGCGTGCTTAGCCTAGAGTAATTATGAGATGGGTGACCTTCCGGGAAGTTTTCTCGGAAAGTGTGTAAGTGAGGACAAAGCACACTGGAAAGCCTCGTGTTGATGTGTGGGGGCAGTCAGCAGTCCCTGTAAGTTGCCGGTGCATTGCAAATGGTATCAGAGCCTAGCCTCTCCCAGTACAGTGTGGTTTGAGGACGAACCAGAGCGGAAGCTGGTGGGCATGTGACGCCCGTGCACTAACGAGGGCGGGGAGTGCGGCTCCTGGCAGGCTTCGAGTGGAAGGGACACATGGACGAATCGAACATACACCGGAATGAGAGGGATATGGAGATTGTATAGGTATGGGATTATACAGTGGAAGGATAACTTAAAAGAATTGATTTGACTACTCATATCAACAAATGCATTTGCTTTTCGGTAGCCTAACCCATAAGAACTCCATAGTTAAGCGTGCTTAATCTGGAGTAGGAAGTTTTTCCGGAAAGTGTGTGAGTGAGGACAAAGCATACAATATAAATGCTTACACAAAAATGATTGACTGAAAAAAGATTCGAGACCAAGAAGAATTGATATCATTAGAAACAGAAACGGACGTTAAATGCAATTGCTATCTCACTGATCAGTTTGTTTGAATTTTTTTCTTTTTCCATATGTTTTCATTTTCATCTTAAAAAAAGATTAAAAGATTAGATAAAGTAATATAAAAAAAAAATCAAATCAAATCAAAATAATAAAATAAACTAAAATAAAAATGAAATATAATTAAGTTAACACGTCTAACTCAATCAAAAGAATTTTAAGATGAAACCAATTGTACATATAATAAGACGAAAAGTGAAATCGATTTTAATTCAACACAAAAAAACAAGAGATTCCAAAAATTTGAAATCAATTCCATAAGACATTGTATTATACTATTTATTTATCTTTTAATTTTTGTATTTCAAATATTTTTTTTAAAACATATTTAACTCATCAATGTTATTTTATATTGTTTATAATATTAAAAATAATTTGATAATATTAATTTTCAATTAATTAAACCTCTCATTGTATGTATGAGAAAATATAATATAAATGGTGCACACATGGTGGCAGGGCATTGGGCAGAGCTTTAAAATAGAATTTTATTAAAACACTTTCTTCCAAGTTCAGCTCTTGCGTCTACCACCATACATTTCCGAACAAAACACAACTCTCCTTCTTCTTTTCTTTTTCTTCATATGCCCTACCTTTCCATCCTCAATAACTGAAAATCTATCCATCTTTTTTTGAAATAGGAAGCTCCTAAGCATTCTGGAGACTGAGAGCTTTGATTCCATCCGATTAAATCCCCTTTTCTTCAATTGGTTTCACTTAGGGTTTTAATCATGCAACAAAATCTGCGTACATGTGACCCATTTCTCGTTTTTTAAATTTTTTAGTTTCTCTTAGGTTCTAAAAATTGGTATTCTATCATCAAATTGATGATCTATAGGTACCGTAAGAGATTTCATAGGACACGGAACATCTCTAGTCTTCTTGAGCTTGATTGTCTACAATAGAGATAAAGAGAGCTAATTGTTTTTGGGTTCAATCTATTTTAATATATGTATGGCCCTTTAAATCGTGGTACCTTGCCAGAGGTAGAGAAGGAGTTTCCTGAAATTCCATGTCTTTGGCCACACCTTTGGTCTCACAAGAGAATAACACCATGATGCTTCTCTTCAACTGCATCAATGGAATCAAAACGCATTTGTAGAACACAATGGTCACTACCCACAAACGAGATTGACAAAGCATAAAACAATTCATCTTGTGATTAATCCAATACCCCAAATGAAGCCCTCTCTCTAGTGATTCTGGTGTGTAGATATCTGTTGTTATCAGTGACAATGATGCTTAACAGAAAGTGTGTGTATATATATAACATAGACTTGTAAGAAAAGGGGTATGACTTATATATGTTGACACTGACCTCTTCATAAAATAATACAAATCCTAAACCTAGATTCTTGTTTTATAAGAATAACTTCTTCCTATTAGTTATGACTTTGGAGGCTGCCCTTTTTTATTACATTGGTCAGCTACAACTCTGTTCATGTTTTTGTGCATCATAGGTTTTGAGCTGCTTATTTTAGAGCATAAAATAAAGTCGTCCCATGTTTAAATATATATACATATAAGGATGAAAATATTCTTTGACTTTATTATAATTTTTGGCTTAAAATTCATAGAAAAAATAATAACAGATTTTTGAATGAAACATTATAGACTTATGTCAAATTCTTATATAGTTTTGTAGTTCAACTTCAAAAGAAAAAAAATACTATGATATATAAATTCATACAAACATCATCTTATAATAAATTTTAGATTTATTTTTAATACACAAATGTATAAAAAAATTCATTTAATTAGAAATAATATATGTAAATAAGTTGTCTTAAATACTAGTTTTATAATATTTAACAATAGTTTAGTAAGATTTAACATACTAGTTTTATAAGATTTAACAAACCGAGTTTCTTATAAGATTTAACAAACGAGTTCCTTAAAATTTAAGGTGAGAGAAGTATATTGATTTAGTATTCTCAAATAAATTCTTATAATGCTAAAACAATATTTAATTTGAAATAAACAATGACATTGAAATGACGTTAATTTAAAATCAATGTACTGAGAAGGACGTCTGGCCATCCCTTGACGGTTAAAGAGAAGGACGTCCGGCCATCCCTTGACGATACTGAAAAGGACGTCCGGTCACCTTTATTGACGTTTCCTAAGAAGGACGTCCGGCTACCCTATTGACGTTTCCTGAGAAGGACGTCCTGCTACTCCTGTTGACAGGTCTTGATAAAGGACGCCTGATCACATCAGAAAATGGCTGGGTCGGTATTGGATCGTGATTAGTGAACTAAATAGGATTAGAGACATCTGGGCCGGTATTGGGCCGTGATTAAAGAAAACTAATTATCGGCCCATCACAAAAACTATAAATAGAGGTCAAAGGTAACAGTAGGTAGGAACATTTAATATGCATTTATGCTGATTCAGTTCTTTCTCTTTCTATCTCTACTATGGAATTGGAAACTGACTTCAGCGTCGGAGCCCTTTTAACAGGTTACCGACCGGTTGGAACCAGAAGGAACGGGAGAGTGCACGAAGACCGGACGACAAGATCAGGTTTGCATTATCCATCCGGAACAATCAACAATGACATTGAAATGGCGGTTGAATGCAGAATAATAATATTGATAGATATGATCTTCATTAACATGTGGTTTATCATATTTAAGGATTTGATAGATTGATTAAGGTTTATAAGTATAAACAGCGAAGTGGTGCAGTAGTTTTGGTTCAGTTTGGTTTATAAAAAAGGAAAATGATACTTGAACAACAACTTTTGACAATATTTAGATACGAAACACGTGTCTAAATGTGAATGGTCCACATAAAAAACAATTTTAAAAATGAAAATGACGTGGAAAGAGAATTGGACAGGATTTCTAATGCTTTGTTTCTCTGTAGGGAGGGATTTGAGGGAGATAATTTGGAAGAGATGATTTGAATGGATTTGAGTGGATTTAAGGGTAATTTTTTTGGTTTTTTTTAGTGAATTTGCGAGTAATTGAGGGTGGATTTAAAAGTAAAGTTTGTGAAAATTAGTGTAGGATTTGATTGATGTGACAGATTTAAAAAATTTGTTTAATTGATAGAAATTGAAGATTACCAAAATATCCTTAGGGGTTAAAGTAATATAAAATGATAATTGTTAATGTTATACTTAATTGTAAAAATGTTTATAAAGAATAAAAAATTAAAACTTTGAAAAAAAAAAACTAAATTGTATTTTTTTCTGAAAAAAAAAACAGTTTAAACCTTGAAAAACCTATACAACATGATAATTTATTAAATTTTAATGGATTGAATTTATTTTTAAAATTAAACATCTTAAAAAATATTATATGATTGAAAAATAATAAACAATTAACATTCTTAATTATATAACATATATATTTTTGTTCCGATAAATATATATATATATATATATATATATATATATATATTATAATTCTTTGTTTATTAAATCAATTTCAACTACACAAATTATAATAATATCTAAATTATAGTTAATACAATATTTGATTATATGATATTTACTAATAGAATATTTAACCTACTCACTTAAGTTGGTGTATGGATATCATGTTCCCAACTTGAATACATATTCATTAAACAATATGCTAGACACTTCTTTAGTGAGAATATTAACCGACTATAATTCTGATCTTACAAAAGAAAAGGAAATTAGTCGTGTTTCAAGCTTCTCTTTGATGAAATGTCTATCAATCTCCACATGCTTTGTTCTATCATGTTGCACATGATTGTGAGTAATTGCTTTAGCTGACGTATCGTCACATTACAAACTCATAGCTTCATTTGGTTTAAACCTCAAATCCAACAACACATTTTTAATCCACAAAAGTTCACATACACTTAGTGTCATGCCTCTGAATTTTGCGTCAGCACTAGATCTTGCTACTCCATGCGGTTTTTTACTCCTCCAAGTTACAAGATTCTTTCCTACAAAAGTAAAGTATCAAGAGGTAGATATTCTATCATTTTTGAAACCTGCTCAATCTGATCAGTGTAACCTTCTACCTTTAACTTTCTATAGAACAAAATTCCTTTTCCAGGAGTTGACTTCAAATATTTCAAAATCCTCTCAACAACATCCATATGAAGCTTTTGTGGTCATGCATAAATTGACAAACAACATTCACTACATAGGTAATATTTGGACGTGTATGGAACAAATAAATTAATTTTCCTACCACCATTTGGTATCTCCTCTGTCTATGCTTGCTGAATTTGAGCAGTAAAAAATTTATGATTTTGTTCAATTGGTGTATCAACTGGTTTACTCCTAAACAACCCAATTTTCGATAGTAAGTCAATAATATTTTTTTTTTTTGCATAGGAAAATACCATGTCTTGATCTAGCTACTTCAATACCAAAAAAATATGAGGTTTTTCAAGTTGTTTCATCTCAAATTCAGATGCAAGGTATTGTTGTAAACTAGAAATCTCATNTTGGTNATTTCNTGTAACAATCATGTCATCTACATATATAATCAAAGTTGTAATTTTTCCTTTTCCTCTCTTCAAAAATAATGTGTGATAAGAGTTACTTGCTCTATAGCCAAAAGCCTTCATAAACTTTGGAAACCTTCCAAACCATGCTTTTAGGGATTGTTTTAATCCATACAAAGCATTCTTTAATTTGAAAACCTTCATTCCAATTGAATCTATCAAGCCCGATGGAGAATCTGTATAAATTTCTTCTGAAATTTCTTTAGGTAGGAAAGCCTTTTTCACATCAAATTGTAGAAGAGACCAATATTGGTTTGCTGCTAGCGACATAAGTATTCTCACGATGTTAAGCTTGACTATTGATGCGAACATTTCTTGGTAATCTACACCATAAGATTAAGTGTAACCTTTAACCACAAGTCGTGTTTTATACCTCTCAATAGTTCCATCATTTTTATGCTTGATTGTAAATACCCATTTGCAGCCCACAATTTTCTTCCCTCTTGGAAAGGACACAAGATCCCAAGTGTTTTTTTTTTTTCTAAAGATGTCATCTCATCAATCATTATTGTGGCCCATCTAGGATCAGCCAAAGCTTCCTGTATATTACTAGGAATAGAAATTGAAGATAATTGAGATACAAATGATGAATATGACTAGGATAACCCATGAGATGACACATATTTACTAATGAAATATTGAACTTTGGCTTGAAAGTCTGGTTCATATTTAGTTGGAGGTTGACCACGGTTAGAACGGGATGGAAAATTATATTGAACAATAGTAGACTCAGTGTTTGGTGTGTTGGTGGTCTCACACAGACAATAGTCAATTTCATTATCGGTTTCATCTAAATTAGTATTATCAAGGGTAGGACCAAGGAAACAATTTCATGATTAGTTTCATCTACATTGGTATTATCAGAGATAGGATCATAATATACCTATGAAGAGTCAAGTCGTACTTGAGGAGAAGATTGAGCAATCAGAAGACATATTGCCTGCTTGAAGTGTAGAATCAACATAAAAAATTCATGCTCATTAAATGGTACGTCCATAAAGATATAAAATTCTTTTGATGGTGGATGGTAAACACGATAACTTTTTTGACTTGATCCATACCCAACAAAAACATATGTTAAGAAGTAGATTTTAAGCTTAACTCATTCCCACAGAACCAGCTTATAAGGTGAGGTTTTACACTCACTTATATATTATAAATTTTTCTTATCTCTAGTCGATGTGAGATTTCCAACACATCTCCTCATACCGCGGTATATACATCTTGAACGTATAACTAGACATTAATGGATAGTACGATAGCGACCCGATAGCAGATAGAATAATATGTCTGACAAACAACAAACATCGTTAGGATACACTTTTAACTAGAGTCTAATAACATAAAAATATTTAAAGAATAATTATAATATTATTTCAGAAAGTAAGATAATATATATATATATATATATATATATATATATATATATATATATATATATATAT
>NC_028352.1:9046185-9055699 GCF_000741045.1 Vigna radiata var. radiata | reverse complement strand
ATCTAGTAATTCATGCGACATTTTTAAACCAATACGAGGACCACAATGAACATTTTTAAACCAATATGAGGACTAAAACGAATTTTATTTGTACAAGTCATCAAATATTTGCCAGTTGGCAGCTCTGCCGTTAGCAGAATTAACGCCGTTAGCAAAAAGGACTAACTTGCACAGTTTTTGCAAAAAATAGGACCTTATTGAACTTTTTAAAAAAGGGAGGACCACTTCGAACAAACCCCCCAAAAAGAGGGACCAAAATAGGTATTAAACCTTAAAGATACATTATCTCCTTATGTACGGGGAGAATAATAATAAGAGATTATTATAATGCTATGGGTGTATTGTAACCTTTTGTATTGTTGTCTATTTTAAATTTTCAATATTTTAGTAGAAAGATTTACGGCCTTCTATATATAATGATTATGATATTGCAATATATCTATATTTAAAAGGATATATCATTATTAATGAAGTATAAAAAAAAGTGAGAAAATGATGATTTTCTATCAGTAATATAAAAGTAGTAACAAAATCGATAATTTGTTTAAACAGAAATAAATATATATTTTTTATGGTTAGACAAGTATGTTCCATGATATTATTCTTGCACGGGAGGTAGTATATGTAAGACCGGAGCTACTTCATATGAAAGCATTCTTGCTTCACACCTTTTCCAGGTTTTATATATATCCCAAAAGCTTACTCATGGCCAATGCTTCCGTGGTCTCAGCTGCTGTTAAAAGGTAATCTAACACCAAGAAATATTGTAATGTATATGTTTCTTTCTACAACCTTAATTTTCCGAAAATTAACAGAGAATGATTAGCTTTATAACATAACATCACATGCAGGCTTGAGGGAAAAGTGGCGATTATAACTGGTGGTGCCAGCGGAATAGGTGAGGCCACTGCAAGACTCTTCTCTAAGCATGGAGCTCATGTGGTGATAGCTGATATTCAAGACGATTTGGGTCTTTCTCTCTGNAATGAGTTGGAATCAGCTCTATATGTTCATTGTGACGTTACAAAGGAAGAAGACGTTGAAAACTGTGTCAACGTAGCTGTTTCAAAGTACGGGAAGCTGGACATNATGTTTAATAACGCAGGTACAGGTGACGAGTTCAAAAGAAGCATACTGGANAACACAAAATCTGATTTTGAGAGAGTGATAAGTGTGAACTTGGTTGGTCCATTTCTGGGAACAAAGCACGCTGCAAGAGTGATGATTCCTGCTAAAAGGGGTTGCATAATTAACACAGCTAGTGTTGCAGGATGCATTGGTGGAGGTGCTACACATGCCTACACTAGTTCAAAGCATGGTCTCGTGGGACTGATGAAAAACACTGCGGTGGAGCTTGGACAATTCGGTATTAGGGTGAACTGCGTGTCTCCTTTTGCGGTTGCCACACCGTTGTTAAGAAAGTATTTCAATCTTGATGAAGAAGGAGTTCGTGAGGCTTATTCCAACCTAAAAGGTTCTTATCTTGTGCCTAACGATGTGGCTGAAGCTGCTCTTTACTTGGCAGGTGATGAGTCTAAGTATGTCAGTGCTCTCAATCTTGTGTTAGACGGAGGATTGACCAATTCAAATGTAGGATTTCCTATGTTTGAGAAATCTGTGTAACATATGTTGTATCTTTAAATAGTTGATCTTGTTTTGGGTTGGCGATCAGTTCAGAAACTGCAGCTGCCAGTATATATATGTGAAGTGGTATTGTAATCCTCACTCTATAATCTAGCCATTTTGCTCATTTGTGTGCAAAAAACGAAGATAGGTTACGTGAAAATTATTATTTTTTTGTATGAGTAAAATTTACTTAAGGAACTAATATCATCTTCAACCCGAAGTACACTAAGAAAATGAATTCCTAAGAAAATTGTGTATGTAATTTGTCTTTAATATTTATTTAGTCCTTAGATTTAAACTGCATGGGACATTTTCCAGTTTTTTCCACCCTCAAACACCGTGCTGCATCAACTGGTAGGTATCTCTGGCGAGATCCCACACATCTCTCCGTTTCGCATTTCGCTCCTTCTTATTTTATTTCAAGTCCGGAAAAAGAATAGAATAATATATATATATATATATATATATATATATATATATATATATATATATATATATATTCATTTATTTATTTATTTATTTATTTTGTATATAAGACCATTGTTGATCCTAGCTAGAACAACTTTTTTAGAGTTTGCACCACCCTAATTTTTTAGGGCAACTATGCATTACAGCAAACTGTCCTTTGCATTATTTGTACACTAATTTACTTGTTATGTTTTTCATGAAAGAAGATAGTCACCACTTAATATATATGTTTCGGTTATGGAGTGGACCGACTCCAATACTTACACAATTTCTTTTAGACATCCGTTCGAATCTCTCATCTTCGTGCACGCTAGGTCCAGGTCTGATCTTCGATTCTCCTCTTCACAAGTCCGGTCGGGTATCTATCTAATGTCTTTCGACGCTCAAGTCAGTATGCAAGTCAAACAGTAAAGAAAGAAAGGGAACGAGAGTGGAAGTAAATGCGCAATAAGTAAAACCCAACTACCTCTTACCTTTGACCTCTATTTATAATTTTTACTGTGGGTCCTTGATTAGTAAAATCTTAATCACGGCCCAATGTTCGCCCAATGCCACTAATTATGATTTTACCTTAATCTTGCTCTCATTGACTTGACCCGGCTCCATTGACCGTATGGTCTGTTTGTAGTACTCGTACTTGTAGATGTGATGGAATGATATAAATAAGGTTAGTTTATCGCCGGTAGATAAATATCCGCACAATGCCAAACGGGGTGGACGAACGTCCTTACGGAAGATATTAGATAGAGCTTGACTGGTACTGCCAGGATTAGCTTATCATCTGGTGGTGTCGCGCCGTGCCTAGTGTTACAGGCGAGTAAAAAGGCAGTCTGGTCCTACAGTACAATATACTTTTCCTATAAAAAATAAATGATACAATTCACTTTTTTTACAAGGGTCTTTAATGGAAGTGATCCAAATCAATTTTTTAATTATAAAAGTATATTTTTTAATTATTATGATGGATAATTAGAGGTTAAGAAAACGATTTTTACTGCGAAAAGAATCATATGCTTTTATCTTTTCTCTATTTTTGAAAGAAATCTTGCATTTAAATCCGACACTTTTTTTCTCATTTTGTGAGGTGAGAAGCAGATGCTGTGTTGTTGGGACTTCTCACTAAAATCCCTATGTTGATAATTGATTGAAACTTCTTATCTTATCTAATAATGAATGAACCAATTGGGGAGTGAGGTGTCACATGGGAATGCATAAAACCATGTATAAGAATTTTAAGGTTTAAGAAATTAAAAAATTTATATAAATTACTTGTTTTTATATTAATTATTTTAGTTTTTCTTTTTATAATTTGAGTTTTAAAATTTTATTATTATTGTTTTTAGATATTATATAGTATTGTGTAATTGAGTTTTGTACGCAAGCATTCACCCTTTAATAAGTGGCATCCTATAGGTACATTTTCCTCTAAAATGAGCTTGAAAAAAAGTAATATTGTACTTTTAAAGATATAAAAAGATAATCGTTTAGAAAATGCTTCTTTAGTTTAATTGTAATATAAACTGAGCTTGAAAAAAATACAATATTATTTTTTAAATTAAATACATAAAAAGATACAATTTTAGTTTAATTTTCTAAAACATATTTATTATTTATATTGTATTTTTAATATTAGATATGCTTCTTTAGTTCTTTAAAATATTTATAAAGTTCATTTTTATCTTTTAGTTATTTTTTAACAAAGGAATAAATATGTTTTGTATCTTATAATGATATATACTATTAATATAAATAATAAAAATGAATTAACACATGATTTCTACCCTCTAAATCATATTATATAAGTTAAAAGTAAAATAGAAAAATCAAATCAAGGAACTAATCATAATGTTTAATTTATTATATATTTAATTTAGAAAAAAAATCAAATGTTTAAATTAAAAATTCGATTATATTAGAGAACTGATTTATTTAAAGTTGTTTTATAATTTGAAAGATAATAATAGTAAATATGTTTTCTTTAATTAGGAGATTTGAAAGAACCTCTTATTCATACTCATTTTTACTTTTACCCTAAATTTAGGATCATGATATTATAATAACTTCTTTTAACAATTTTTTCATAACAGACTCTGTAATATTATTTTATTAATTCGTATATTTAAAACGTATCAATCATAAACTGTCAATCACATAAATTGTAAAAAAATTGTTAAAAGTAATTATTAAAGATAGGTTTAATACCTATTTTGGTCCCTCTTTTAGAAGGGTTTGTTCAAAGTGGTCCTTCCTTTTTTAAAAAGTTCAATAAGGTCCTACTTTTTGCAAAAACTGTTCAAGTTAGTCCTTTTTGCTAACGGCGTTAATTCTGCTAACGGCAGAGCTGTCAGCTGGCAAATATTTGATGACTTGTACAAATAAAATTCGTTTTAGTCCTCATATTGGTTTAAAAATGTTCATTGTGGTCCTCGTATTGGTTTAAAAATGTTTATTGTGGTCCCGTTTTAATACATGTTAAAGATTTCANAAATAATAAACAATTAACATTCTTAATTATATAACATATATATTTTTGTTCCGATAAATATATATATATATATATATATATATATATATATATATATATATATATTATAAAATAATTTAAAAAATTCTAAAAAAATAACTTTTCAAACCTAAAAATAATAAAAACTTAATTAAGATCAATGATATCTTAACAAAAATTAAACAAATTAGTTTTATTATTTATTGAAAACAAGTCGTGCATCTCTGAAATAAGATAAATATTATATTTTAATATTAATATATAATAATAATTGAAGAAAAGAAAATCAAACATGTGGTTAAATCCAAGCTTGGAGAAGTGGCTTCTCGGCCATCACTCTTCACTATTCTATTCTAGGAAACATATCTGGAACTGGAATAGGGCTAGGTGATCTTTCTCTTTTCCGAGCATATTTCAAATTATTCTTAAGTAGAATAGATGGTATACAACGATGATGCTTTGAACAGTGTGATCCCGTAAATTTGAGCTTTTCCATAATCATCACAAACGAACACGTTGTTAAACTTACAATTTATAAATTCCGTTGAACTTGATTAAATTCATAATTCATGAAATAAAATAATCAAACAGGTATGGATTATGTGTCCAAAACAAAACGAACCCCACTCGGTATTAGCATTGTAGCAAGTCATCGAAGCCTTGATTGAAGTGTGTTTAATTCGCTCCTCTCTCCATGGACGCAAAGTCACTGCTTCAGGGTTTTTCTCTTGCACCTTCTTATCCCTTCCCTCAGCTTTCGAAAACCACCGTGACTACAACCAACTGCGTTAGCTTCAATTTCAACCACAACCCATGCCTCATATTCGCAACTGGGTAACACACTTCTTCTTTGATTCCATTTTCTATTCACAATAAGCCCAGAAAATCAGCATCTTTGATTGTGAGTGCCCACAAGAAAGACAAAAAAGACGATACCCATAGCTCCGTACCAGAACCTGACGAGGCCACGAGTTTCTTCCTTGAAGCTGTCTTATTTAAAAAGGTCACTGTTTTACCCAACCCTCCATTTGCTTTTGTCTCCCCCTCTCCATTTAATTTGATTTTATCGGTTGGTTCAATTTTTCATTAGTTTGGTTTTTAAGGCAAGACACTCTTTTGAAAACTCGTTCAGTTTAAACTCGGGGTGTTGTTTTGAAGGGAAGGGAGTGTTCCTAAAAGTCTAGAAAATCTTGATGTTTTATGACACTCATGGTTGCATCATTGTTTGTGGAATTTAAAGTTAACTCTGTTTATTCTTTATGAGATGGATATGAAGTTTCTTTTTCATTGATTTATTTTTCGGAATTGCGATTTTCAAAGATCAGTTGAGGAAGAAGGGAAGTTGCTCCCAGAGTTTGAAGTTGCTGAGGAAAGTGAGTCATCATGGTTCAGCTATTTAATCTGTCCAAGACATCTCTTTTACCTTACGTATGTTGACATCCGTTTTACTTGACATCCGTTAAGGTAAAACGGATGTTGACAGACCGATGTTTTTAAAGATTTACCTGTTAATTTAATCTAAGTTAAGTTAATTATGTACCTATACACACCTTAGTCTTTTCTACTTTCAACCACCACGAAGACCTTTGAATTGTGGCACAATTGCAAAGATTCCTCGCACCACCACTCACCTAAAACCTTTGCACTACACAATAAAAAAAAGAGAAGACAAAGAATTCGAAAAAAAAAAATAAGAGCACAATGAAACAGAACAATGAGAAGGGAAAACAGGAGAAAAAAGAATTTGTGTGTCGTTGCATAAATAGGAGATTGAAATTAAAAAATATTAATCCTAAAAGATAAATTTTACTTAAGGATATAATAGAAATAAAGAGATGAAAAAAGGGATAAAAGTAGAATGGAGTAGTGGAGGGAGAAAAGGATGGAAGTAGAGGGATTAACATCCAAATATTATTTGTAATTGACAATTTTGGCCCATTGACGGCTCAAACTTAAGGCTCATTTGAGGATTTTTTGTTTTGTTTTTTTTTTATAGTAAACTCTAATCCCTAAATAAATATAAAGAAAGAAATGAAAGGTAAAATTTGTAATTAAGTTGATAGAAAATAAAAACAAATTATACCATTGTAATTTTTTTAGTGAAAATAACGGTTAACTTTCTAAGTTTTTCTTTTGTAAAATAGATATGAAAAACAATAAAAAAAACTATTTTACTTTTAATAAGGATTAAATATAACTCATGTAGAAGATTATGAATGACAAAAACTTTATTCCATGGATATTACTTGAACCTTTAATCGAAAATTGATTGGGTAAAAGTATAAATGTGAATAATATCTAATTTTTATAATTGGATAGGGAGATAAGAATAAACTTTTATATATTTATCCCATCCTCGTATTCGTCTTAATAATCATCTCGTTTTTGTTAAAATTATTAAAATACCGATTATAATACTAATTATCAAAATACCAATATATATATATATATATATATATATATATTCATTTATTTATTTATTTATTTATTTTGTATATAAGACCATTGTTGATCCTAGCTAGAACAACTTTTTTAGAGTTTGCACCACCCTAATTTTTTAGGGCAACTATGCATTACAGCAAACTGTCCTTTGCATTATTTGTACACTAATTTACTTGTTATGTTTTTCATGAAAGAAGATAGTCACCACTTAATATATATGTTTCGGTTATGGAGTGGACCGACTCCAATACTTACACAATTTCTTTTAGACATCCGTTCGAATCTCTCATCTTCGTGCACGCTAGGTCCAGGTCTGATCTTCGATTCTCCTCTTCACAAGTCCGGTCGGGTATCTATCTAATGTCTTTCGACGCTCAAGTCAGTATGCAAGTCAAACAGTAAAGAAAGAAAGGGAACGAGAGTGGAAGTAAATGCGCAATAAGTAAAACCCAACTACCTCTTACCTTTGACCTCTATTTATAATTTTTACTGTGGGTCCTTGATTAGTAAAATCTTAATCACGGCCCAATGTTCGCCCAATGCCACTAATTATGATTTTACCTTAATCTTGCTCTCATTGACTTGACCCGGCTCCATTGACCGTATGGTCTGTTTGTAGTACTCGTACTTGTAGATGTGATGGAATGATATAAATAAGGTTAGTTTATCGCCGGTAGATAAATATCCGCACAATGCCAAACGGGGTGGACGAACGTCCTTACGGAAGATATTAGATAGAGCTTGACTGGTACTGCCAGGATTAGCTTATCATCTGGTGGTGTCGCGCCGTGCCTAGTGTTACAGGCGAGTAAAAAGGCAGTCTGGTCCTACAGTACAATATACTTTTCCTATAAAAAATAAATGATACAATTCACTTTTTTTACAAGGGTCTTTAATGGAAGTGATCCAAATCAATTTTTTAATTATAAAAGTATATTTTTTAATTATTATGATGGATAATTAGAGGTTAAGAAAACGATTTTTACTGCGAAAAGAATCATATGCTTTTATCTTTTCTCTATTTTTGAAAGAAATCTTGCATTTAAATCCGACACTTTTTTTCTCATTTTGTGAGGTGAGAAGCAGATGCTGTGTTGTTGGGACTTCTCACTAAAATCCCTATGTTGATAATTGATTGAAACTTCTTATCTTATCTAATAATGAATGAACCAATTGGGGAGTGAGGTGTCACATGGGAATGCATAAAACCATGTATAAGAATTTTAAGGTTTAAGAAATTAAAAAATTTATATAAATTACTTGTTTTTATATTAATTATTTTAGTTTTTCTTTTTATAATTTGAGTTTTAAAATTTTATTATTATTGTTTTTAGATATTATATAGTATTGTGTAATTGAGTTTTGTACGCAAGCATTCACCCTTTAATAAGTGGCATCCTATAGGTACATTTTCCTCTAAAATGAGCTTGAAAAAAAGTAATATTGTACTTTTAAAGATATAAAAAGATAATCGTTTAGAAAATGCTTCTTTAGTTTAATTGTAATATAAACTGAGCTTGAAAAAAATACAATATTATTTTTTAAATTAAATACATAAAAAGATACAATTTTAGTTTAATTTTCTAAAACATATTTATTATTTATATTGTATTTTTAATATTAGATATGCTTCTTTAGTTCTTTAAAATATTTATAAAGTTCATTTTTATCTTTTAGTTATTTTTTAACAAAGGAATAAATATGTTTTGTATCTTATAATGATATATACTATTAATATAAATAATAAAAATGAATTAACACATGATTTCTACCCTCTAAATCATATTATATAAGTTAAAAGTAAAATAGAAAAATCAAATCAAGGAACTAATCATAATGTTTAATTTATTATATATTTAATTTAGAAAAAAAATCAAATGTTTAAATTAAAAATTCGATTATATTAGAGAACTGATTTATTTAAAGTTGTTTTATAATTTGAAAGATAATAATAGTAAATATGTTTTCTTTAATTAGGAGATTTGAAAGAACCTCTTATTCATACTCATTTTTACTTTTACCCTAAATTTAGGATCATGATATTATAATAACTTCTTTTAACAATTTTTTCATAACAGACTCTGTAATATTATTTTATTAATTCGTATATTTAAAACGTATCAATCATAAACTGTCAATCACATAAATTGTAAAAAAATTGTTAAAAGTAATTATTAAAGATAGGTTTAATACCTATTTTGGTCCCTCTTTTAGAAGGGTTTGTTCAAAGTGGTCCTTCCTTTTTTAAAAAGTTCAATAAGGTCCTACTTTTTGCAAAAACTGTTCAAGTTAGTCCTTTTTGCTAACGGCGTTAATTCTGCTAACGGCAGAGCTGTCAGCTGGCAAATATTTGATGACTTGTACAAATAAAATTCGTTTTAGTCCTCATATTGGTTTAAAAATGTTCATTGTGGTCCTCGTATTGGTTTAAAAATGTTTATTGTGGTCCCGTTTTAATACATGTTAAAGATTTCA
>NC_028352.1:9020434-9042025 GCF_000741045.1 Vigna radiata var. radiata | reverse complement strand
GAATAATTATAATATTATTTCAGAAAGTAAGATAATATATATATATATATATATATATATATATATATATATATATATATATATATATATATATAAATGGTCCTACTATTAAAGGATGATAATTGTACAAATCTACAAATATTATAATAATACTTAAATTATAACTAATATAATAGGTGGATTATCAAATATATACTAATACAATATTTGACATATTTTAATACTTATATATATTTTAAAAATTTGTATTGTAAATTTATGGTTCAAAATATGAATTATCAAATCAAATTTATAAATCCACAGTTTGTGTTTGTTTCAATGCATACGGATTTATAATATATAACTTAACATCTGATTTCACACACTATCATTAATTTTTTATTTCCTTTATTTATGTTCTACACTTATCCACTATACCGTTTATATTAATTAAAATTTTTTTTTTTTTTAGAGTGGTCTTGACCCATTCATTCATTAATGATTTTATCTTTTTAATTTAATTTTATTATTTAGAGTTGGCTAGATTTTTTCATAGCTTAGAGTGAACTTGACCTCCTATTTCATTCATATTATTTTTATTAAAGTTAAAACTTTTAATTGGTTCTAATTTTTGTTTCAATTATTTAATTTAGTTTTTAACTACATTCAATTAACTCTTAATTTTTGTCAAAACTATTCAATTACGTCACTTCTATTAAATTGACAATAAATCTATGATTTAATATGCCAATTTATCTTTTAAAGATACTTTTGTCATGTACCAATTTAAAGGAGACCTTTTTAAAAATAGTTTTTTAATTTAAATTAAAAAAAATATTTTAATATTTATGTGAAGTTATTTGATATATAAATTTAAAAAAATTAATTAATTAATTATATATATATATATATATATATATATATATATATATATATTGTAATTAGGTTTAGTTATTAATTTAATCCTGAGGACAACATTTTTTCATTTAAAAAAATAAATTCAATTAAGTCAAAATTTTAAACATAAAACATTCCTATGTGACACTAATAATTAATAACCTGTGGCTTGGTAAAATAAAATCTTAAAAAATTGAAAAGAAATAAAAGAATTGAAAATATTATGAACATATGTAACATGTACATATACAAACGTCAATCTAAATAAAAAAAAAAAACAAATTAAATCATTTTTTTTAAATTATAACTTAATTGAACCTAAAAAAAATTAAAGAAACCAAATTAAATAATTGAAACGGAATGCAAATAATCCTTTTATTTATTTTTCCTATTTAGCATTAACCAAATTAAAAGTTATTTTACATTCATTTAAAGTGGTTTTGGCCACACTTTATTTCTATTTATTTATTTATTTATTTTCTCTATTAGTGTGAATTAAATTAACGTTTATATTAATAAAAAATTATTTTGTGTTTATCGATTTGGCCCTCTCTTAGTATTTTTAATTTCTTATTTATTTCATGTCCTTTTTTTATATATATATCGTGTTAGATCCGACTTGACTAACTCTAATCACGTTTTTTTGTTTCACCGACACTATTTATTGAAATCTAATAGCAAAAGGTTTGTGTGTAAAACATAAAATATATGTTTGTGTAGGGTTAATGTAGATCTATATGGTAAAATATGTGATTGAGGTTTGAAGATGGTTAAGCTAGAGAACAAATTTAGCTGTGTGGACTTTTCAAATTGCAAAAGTTAGGCTAAGTTCGTGAACATTGCGTGTCACACGTTTATCAAGCTATACTGCAATTGTCTTCTTCCATTATTTCTACGATTCACGAAAACATAATCACGTGAGTGAGCATTTGAGAACAAAAATGATTTTGTACGCAATTGTGATTTCACATTCATCCTTTCAGTTCATATAAAGTCACATCTCGATGTACCTTTTTCTTTCTTCACAAATATTATTGCAAAATATAATAGTTTTTCTTTGGGTAGTATTTAAATCCATATTCACTTTTACCCTAGTCAATAGCATATCTTATCTACACCATAAGAAAACGTTAAACTAATTTTCAAGTGATAATGATGTTATGACAATATTTTAATACTGTCTATGTGTTATTATGTGATTGGTTTACGTTGATGTTTATGATAATTATTATTAATTGTAGCATAATTTTAGACCAATCACATAATGACACGTAGATAATAATAAAATATTGTCAAAGTATCATTTTGAAATATTGATATGAGTTAAACTTTGAGATTATTATAGTAAACTTAACTTTAATGTCATGCAAAATATATATTTTTAAATATTTAAAAAATATAATCTTTTTAGATGATTTATATGTTGATTAAATCTATTTAACTAACTTTAGGTCCACTTTAACTATGTTTATTTTTTTTAATAAATAAATATTTATATTAATATTATATTTTACTTTTTTTTAATAAATAAATATTTATATTAATATTAGACTAATTTCGACTCAGTTGATGTTGATAGATTTTATAATAGAATTTATTTCATATTAGACACTAATAGAATCGGCTTAATTAATTCTAAAATCACACTAATTATTTTTATGAATTGCTAACATAAATGATAATTAATTTGTAGAATTTGAACGAGTGAATGTTAATCTTGCAACTTATGAAGACTTTGTGTTAGGGTAAGTATGCATCATAGCATACCCTTCAAAATGCCAGTAAATAAAAGGATGGCAAACAGACATTGACTTTGTTACTGAAATAAAAAGTAATATAAATTCTAACGTATTGAATTTCCACACGTTACTTTGCTAAAAGATGTTTGATTAATAAAAAAAATAAATATTTAGAGTCGCTCCAAAGTTGATGCTGACTAATCAGTTAATAATGCTAAATTTGTGTTACATGTGTAATGGATTCTCAAATCATACATATCAATTCAGTGATGTTGATTTTTGAAAGTCACTCTAAGTAGTGTCAATAAGTCATTGTTAAATCATTACTATTTTTTTTTTTTTAATTTATTTGTGATTACAATAGTTTAGAATTGGTGAAGCAGAATTAATATGTATTATTTAAAAATTTATTTAATTTACTATTGACTTAGTTAATGTCAAATGAAATATAATTTTAATTTTAATTTAATTTGGGTTGGTGTAACCAATACTAATGATTGTAATTAAAAAAGATTATTATATAGTACTTTCCTTCTCATAAAAAATAAAACACTTATAAACAAAAACAATAATGAAAGGCTAATGAATTCATTAAATGAAGGAAATGAAAGTGAGGAGATGATGAACGAAATGAATGTGAAGACATGTGAGTGTGAATAATTTTATATAAAAAAGTAAAATAAGAAATTATATATTTTAATTAATTAAATATAAAATTTTGAATTAAAAATAATTTACAATTTACATTCTTTCTCACGAAAATACACAAATTTACATATAAATAAAATTAACGTAAACTATAGATATACTATGTAAAAACCTAAAAAATATTTTTTAAAAAGTGATAATAGTTTAAAAATAGTGCAAATCGATTATTTTAATATTAAATGGTTTTAATATAAATATTTTCAATATAGACGAGTTTCATTATTTTAAAATACATCGTCTCTTTCGAAACCACTTTTTTAAAGTTCTCTGACTTCTCTTTAGGAGTTCTTCTCCTACACTTATCTGTTTGAAAATCATAAGTTGTTCGAGTGATCAAAGGGCGGGATCTTTAAGTATACCTAATCAGTTTCTTCAAAATAGTAAGTTAGTTTCTATTCTTTTTCTTTGGTCTGGCTCGATTTCTTTGTATGCGAGCAGTATGTGCTTTTGCATGTGTCATACGAGTCTTCTATAAGACTATCTATTAATTAATGGTTCTAACGATATATACCCTAATAATGTTTGTGATTTGTTGTAGAGTTTCTTGAGCTGATGGAGTTATCTTAACTCTTGTAAGGCAGTTGAGTCCTCTACAACGTAAGACTTATTTTTAAATTTATAGTAACTTGATAATCTAATTTGGTATGTGAAATTGTATGGAACTATTGTTGAATCTATGTTGAATTCTATGATAGTGTATTGTACGATATGTCAAATTAATGGTTTGATGTGGTAAAATCTTGGATGTACATAACTTGTTGAATTGAAACTAGTTTGGATAAGCTGAGCATGATAGAAAATCTATTTTAGGGTTGGTCTTTAGCTATTGAATTATGTTTTGGTAATAAGTTAGAATGTTGGTGAGAAATTGGTTGGTTTTTGGATTCAAATTAGGAGTTTTAACATGTGTAATACTATAGGAATCAATGAAGGAGTAAACTTGATTTTTAGAGTTTGTCTTGAGGTCATTTAAGACTTGTGTAACATCTTAATTCACCAAAATTTGATGAGAAATGGGTAAAATTTGGTATAGGAGTTTTTATAGTGTTTGTTTGATCTGATGCATCCAATTCCTAACTAAAAGAACAAAATGGTATTCAATTGTGGTTATAATAAACATGTTTTTGAATCAATTCTAGTGCCAAGAATGCTAAATTGGTCATTTAGATTGGGTTTTAGGTTCAACCAATCATAAAACTAACAAGATCAATCCATTGTCAAACCTGATAATCGATTATTTCAGTCAGAGTTATATCTTTGTTGAAAAACTCTATAGAATAATTGATTATCAGACCTGATAATCAATTATTATAGTAGGTATTATGAGATAATCGATCAGGTCTGATAATCGATTATTTCAATAGGTATTGTTGTATTTTCTTAAAACTCTTTAGAATAATCGATTATCAAGCTTGATAATCGATTATCTCATAAGAAAATGAATTTTATGGTTTGTAAACATATTTATACGTATGTTTATGGTTGATGAATATGATGGTATGATATTGATGACTAGTGTGATTTCATGGACCTCGTAGTAAGACTTCATGTTGGTATTTCAATAATTATGAAGTAGCTCGTAGGATGGAGTTTAGTAGTCTGATGTAGTGATGTAGGAATTTAGTCTTGGAAGTTATCTTAACACTCCAATAATCATTTCATCTCAAGTAGAGAAATGAGTTATGTGGTGAGGAGTAGTAGGAGGTCCTAGTCTATGCTCTAGTGTTCTTTGTCTATAGGTGGTAGATGAACTAATTTTGTATAGTAGCTTAAAGGGACAAAGTGTTCCAAGTGTACAACTTGTCATAGTTTGATATCAATACACGTATCTAAATGGTCAAGTCTGATGTTATAAATATGTTTGATTTCTTGTTTGAATTGAGGATGTAATTATTATGTATTTTTAAACTAAATTCTATAAAATGTTATTTTGTTTCTTCTCTTTTGTAATATATATATATATATATATATATATATATATATATATATATATATATATATATATATATATATATATATAATACCTTATGTCCAAACTATATATATATATATTGGGAATTTCCAATGGAAGGAAAAATTATATTATATATCCTTTAAAAACGCTTTTATTTCAAATAAATTAAAATATAATAAATATTTATCTCCAAAGAAAGAAAAATGTTACACATATTGATTATAATCTTTCATTTCTAGTTTATTATATATGTTGGTGCTTTACCCACTCGAAACCACTAAAGCCATATATCTCTTTTAATTGTGGTTTGGCCGACACATTTAAAATAGTGTACCATTTTTTCAATTACTTTATATTAATTATATCCTATCTCAAATGCCACGCATATAATGAGAGCATCGTGCAAGAATAATCTTTTGAATTTTAATTGTAAATTTAGATACCTTAGATTTTTTCCCTTTTCACACTACTATCTGACAATTCACACTAGAGTACGAAAAGAAATAATTGATCGTGATTTAAATATATTGTTAAAATTTCTATATTTTCAGAAATTTCTTTCTGAAATATATTGTAGAATGTTTATCTTAAATAAACTTTTTTCTTAGGTCCTAAAATACTTTATTTTATATTTTATTTCTAAGTTTTTTAATTATTTAAGTGATACGTATAATAAATTTTTATAGAAATTCCACCATACTATTTAAATTTTGGGTTAAATATGTTTTTACTCTGGTTTTAGTCCTTTTTATCAAATTTTTTTAATTTTATTTGCTGTTTCAAACGCGTTTCACAGTTAACATTGAAGCAAAAATGTGTCAAACGATGTAAACAATCCAAATACTACAATGAAACGTGTTTGAAACAGGAAATAAAGTTAAAAATGACTAAAACCAGAGTTTTATAAAATTGAAGAACTAAATTGTACCTTAGTTTGGAAATAGATTAAAACTAAAATCGTTCAAAAGTATAGGGACTAAAAATATATTTAACCCTAAAATTTTTAAGGATTTTCATACAAATATATTTTCTTAGTAATAGTTATTAAGATATTGTCATTTCATTACTTTTTCAAATAATAATAAAAGTATCATATAATTTAAGTTAGTGTCTAATTATAATTAACTTTTTTTATTTAAGTTTAAAGTTATAATTGTTTTCATTAAAAAATGGTTATCATTGTTGAAATATTTGAATGTAAAGCTTGGTGTTTAAAATTCTGAAAAATTAAAATTATATGTACATTAAAAGTATAAGAATAATAATATACTATTACTTAAAAAATTGGGTATCTTTGTTAAAATATTTTAAGGTAATGTTTGGTGTTTAAAATTCTAGAAATTAAAATATATAATATATTCTAATGAAAAGTATGAGATATTAATTTTTTAAGACTTTTTAAATTATTTTTTTAATATAAATAAAAATGTAACTAGTTTGAGATTAAATTAAGCTGTGAAATGACTTCTTAATAAGATAAAAAAAAGATGATAATAAGCTCCGTAATTTTTTTATAAATATTAGTAAAAAATGGTCCAGATCATTTGATTTTGTGAGAATGATACCATAGGAATGTTTTGATTGTTTTTATTGAAAAAATATTATCACAATTTTTTAATAGTTCATTAAAGTTATTGTTCTTATATATGTAAGAAGTTCACATAACTTAGCAATAAAAACAATTTAAATATATTTTCTACTTCAGTCTTTTAAAACATATTTTAAAAACAATAAAATTGATATTTAAAAAGAAAATAGCTCAAATACAGCAATTAATCTTAACAATATATATTATTTTAATAAATTTATTAGGATCCAATAGCTATCAAAGTTATATTAATAATAATAATAATAATAATAATAATAATAATAATAATGGGATATAAAGTAAATAAAATAATCAGATATCAAAACACAAAAAGAAGAAATATCATACGGAGAAAAAATATATTTTAGTGATTGTTTAAATAAAAAATATCTAGAAAAGGCATTGGGGATACTTATGACTTTTCCTTATGTACATTATGAATGAGCTGTATTCAGTAAATCATTACACATTCATCTTTTGACTTTCCACCTGTAAAGCTTTTTTCATTCTGATGAAACGTAAGACCATTTTCTTAATTCTTGTAAATTATGTAGATTTTTTTTATTTTAAAAAAGATCTTTAATTTTTATTCGAAAATAAATTACATAATTATTATTAGTCTCCAATATTTATAGATAACTAATGTCTAATGATGCCATATTATTTACTATGCTTATAGCTTAATTAAGAATTAAAATGATAATTTTCAGACAAATTCATAACAATGGTGTAGCTATGTATAAAAATATCTATGGATAAATTTTATTAAAATGATTTCGTAGTAAGAAAGACCACTTTAAAATTAAAAGATCCTTTCTCAAAATACGATTTTTTCCTTTCAATTTTCTTTATCTCACTTAAAGTCAAATTTCATCGCAAAATTTTATTATATTTTAATGGATTAAATATGTTTTAGTCTCTAAACTATCAAAAGATTTTATTTTTAATTTCTTTTTTAAATTAAGGTATTTGTGGGTCCTTGAAACTATAATTTTTCGTCTTCAAAAACTAACTGTGCTAAAAAGAAGCTGAGCTAGCTAACCGTGGAGTGTCACATCATTTTTTTTTCTGACACTGAGTCAATTTGTCCCTCACCGTACAATAATGCCGAATGATATTGGTAATGACTGAACAATTATGATTACTGAATAGTGATGGTGACTGAATGGTGACCGAACGGTGAGAGACAGATTGACTCAGTATCAGAAAAAAAAAATGACGTGACACTCTACTATTAGTTAGTTCACTTTCTTTTTAACACTGTTAGTTTTTTAGAATAAAAAATTATGATTTCCTAAAGAAGAAAGACCAAAAAATACCTTAATTTGAAACAAAGATTAAAAACAAAATCGCTTAATAGTTTAGTACTAAAAACATATTTAATCATATTTTAATTTTTTTTTAACATTAGTAATGTTATTTTTAATTTTTATTTATTTATCGTTTAAAATCTTGTTTATTGTCATATTTTTCATGTTTTTTTATAGGATTGTGATTTGTCACACGATTTGATATGATAGGGACTTTCTTTATCTCACTTAAGGTCAAATTTCATAGCAAAAATTTTATTATATTTTAATTGTCTTTTTAACTTTTGGTAGTGCAATTTTTAATTTTTTATTTATTTATGTTCAGAATCTTGTTTATTGTCATATTTTTCATGTTTTTTTATAAGATTGTGACTTGTCACACGATTTGATAGGGATTTTTTTTTTGTTTTATAAATAATCAGTTTGTCTTCTATGTTATTTGAAAATCTTAATTGGATTAATTATCTCACTAGTTTTTTTTTAATTGAGTTTTTTTTTGTTAGAACAATATTTAATGACATTAATTCATGTTTTACGTGTTTTTGGAATTTTTTATTTTTTAATTTGTTTATTTTGTTTTAAAAAAGAGATTCCGTAACATGAAAGTGACAATCACGTGTTAGTATTAGAACAAATGTAAGTAAAAAATCTTAATTTAATTATTTTATTTATATTTATTATCAATTCGGTTTCATTTTTTTAAACTGGAACAGTTTGATCTTTTTTAAATTAAGATTAATTTAATTTTGACATAAATGTTATAATTGATATAATAATATTTTTATTAAAATTAATATTTTTAATAATATTAGGGTTTATTTAAATTAATAATTTAAATTGAATTTTGTTTTAAAATTTTAAATATAATTTATTTTAAATTATTGAATTTTTTTTTAAAATTTTACATCTCAATTTATTATATTATTATTCTAAAACCAACTTTAACTATTGCACAAAAATTTTGATATAAATAGTTGAAACAAAATTTAAATAAAATTTAATGTGAAATACAAATTTAAATAAACTTAATATTGTTAAAAATATTTAATAAAAATATTACAATAACAATATAACATCTTTGTCACGTGACAAGATCTTCATTTGACATTTTTTTAAAAAAAAAAACAAAAAAAACTTAAATTTACACGTAACACATGCATTAATGTCATTAGTAATGTACTAATGAAAATAATTAATATACATCATAATTCAAAATTAAGGATCAAATTGAAACTAATTAAAATTTGATGACTTGATTGAGTTTTTGAACAAACACAAGAATTAACTAAGAGTTTAAACTAATTTTTTTTTAAAGTAGTGTTGTGGTTCATTTTTGAAAGTAAGACAATGATTCCGAATGTGTAATACTCAACTGGTGAAAGAGTGTGGATTCCGATAAACTACAAGCACTGTAATGAGTGAATGAGTAAGTTTAATGAAGAGAGAATTATCAGCAGAAGTTTGATTAAAACCATGACTCAAAAGGAAGGTAAAGAGTTTTGCACACACTACAAGAAACAAATGTATTAGTGATAGTCAAAATTTGTCTGAAACGTAAAATTTATCAGAAATAGTTTTTTTTCGAAGGATTACCAATAAACCTAAATTTATCGGTAGGAACGCAGTCGGTAATATTTACCGATAAAATTTTAAATCAATTGGTAATTATCGAAGAAGAAATCTGTCAGTAAATACATAAAAGTGCTTTGGTAAATTCCACAATTTGGTTCATTTTCTTCCTCATTTCTCTTTCTTCTATTTTTTTTAGGATTTCATTTTTTTAGTAGTGAAGCACACCATAATGACTTCGACGAACTTTCAACAAAACCCTATTTCATGCTACCCTACTTCGCTTCACCATTGTTCGTTCCAGCAGCTCCAAGAATCATAGCAAAATTATGACCCACCGCAACCATGGCCTCCTCTACGCTGACCACCATGCCAACAGCGTTGGAAAAAACAAATCGCACAGCCACGTCCATCTCCTTCATTGCTCCTTCAACTAGAACCACCGGGGATTGTGAGTTTGTCCTTGCGCCACAACCATAATCTTCATCACCATCAAACCACAGTTGTCCTCCATGGTGAACCCTAACTGTGAGAAGCACCACCAGATGACCTCCTCAAGACGTACCAGCGTGCCTTGTCATGGAAGAAACAAAAGTTGTGCACCTCCAACATAAACCACCACAATAGATCTTTGCGAATGAGAAACTTTCTTTCACTTATGCACCTGCCAACTATTTAGGAGGGAAAATTTTCGCTCATTTTACTGAGGATTTGTCGATGGTTTTTTTCGTCGATAAATAAAATATGAATTATCGACGAATTTATCGACATATTTTTTCGTCGATAATTTCTGACAGATTTAGTAATAGATTTTTTTGTCAGTAAATAAAATATGAATTATCGAAAGATTTATCGACAATTAATTTGTTTATAAATAAAATACAAATTATTGACGAATTTGACTACATAAAAATTCGTCGATAAATAAAATATGAATTACCAAGGGATTCATTATTGACGAATTAATATGTCAGTAATGAATCCATCAGTAAAATCTGTCGATAATTATAATTTCAAAATTCATCGATATATTTCGTGGACAATTCAAATTTACCAGAAGATATAAATCTATTGGTAAAATTCCATCGATAATTTCGTGAACTTTTGTAGTGATACTATGACCTACATCTCTATTTTAAACCAATAAAAACTTATGTAATTGAAAACTTATGTAATTGGCAAACCTGTTCGGTTTTTAGTATTTAGACTAGGTGAAACTTTCATATAAATGGTTTCGCCTAAATCTCCATAAAGGAATGCATTATTGATATCCAATTGTGTTAGCTTCCAACTTATAATAACAACAATAGATCAAATCATATAGATTAATGTTAATTTTGCAACGAGCATACGTATCATAAAAGTCAATGCCCTCGAGTTAAGTGTAACCTTTGACTATTAAGTGTGTCTTATGTTGTTCCACAAAACCATCAACTTTTTATTTTAGATTATAGGCCAACTTGCATCCAATTGTGTTGCAATTAGGTGAAAGGGAAGTAAGAGTCCACATCTTGTTTTAACTTAAGGCATCAAGCTAGACTTCCATTTCTTTCTTCTAAATTAGATCTTTGATGGCTTCATTGTAAGTCTTGGGCTCCATGTTATAAATGCTCATCGTGACATCTTTAAAGGAGGAAGATAAATGAGACAAAAAAAATAAAAAAGTGATATGGTATCGTTTGCTTTTGTGGATTTCAGTGTTATTACAATACAAAAATTATTGGTATTATTGACAAAATTTTACCTATAGAATTAAATCTTTCATTAAATTTGAATTATCGATGAATTTTTAAATTTAAATTATTGACAAATTTATTATTAATATAAAAATTTATCAATAAATTCGTCGATAATTGAAATTTAACTGATCGATGAAAAAAATCTATCAATAAATTTGTTGATAATTAAAATTTATTAATCTATAAAAAATATTCATAAATAAATAAAATATGTATTATTAACTGGTTAATTAGTCAGTAAAATCTATTGTAATTATATAACTTGTTATTGACAGATTTATTGACAAATGTTTCAAAAGTAAAAAAACAACAAATAAATTTCTTGCTTAATCTCGTGTTCAGAGGCTTCCTTCATCTTCTTCTTATGGCTTTCAAATGATAAAAAGAGCATTCAGTGGCCAATATGCTCATACAAGGTTGTCTCCCAGATGACCTGCGATGTCAGTATACTGTGGTCAAGATCATTGTTCGCTTATCCACTGCAATCGAACTCAAAAATTTTTGTTACTCCTTTCAACCTCTGGTATATCTTTTAAAAATAAAAATGTGACGAAACACAGATTCTAAAATAAATAATACTTTAAATATATGATAATTTCTATGAAAATATGGTTTATTTATTCGAAAACAAAACATGAACTAATTTAGAGAAAAATAGCTTTAGTTTATAAAAGATGTTTAATTATTTTTGGTATTGGTGTCTCTTTCCCAAAGAATGGGGCAAACGTGGAGAAATGTTTGAGTGAGAGTCTGAGATTATGAAGATGGTGATTGAGTTCTGTCGAATAACCACTAAAAATTGTAAAAACGATGATAAAGTTGAAAACTTTTAGTTATCAAGAGATACTTTGAAAGGTACCAAAGTAATAGCTACTGAGAAATATGAGTCAAAGAAAGTTAATAAAGTGTGCAATAAAAATAAAAAAAAATATTTTTTGATACACTTAAATTTTTTACATTTATTTGATACTATCTTTATTTACTTTTTATTTTTTTTTTTTTGAAAAACTACAAAACTTTATACTTTTTAAATTATTTTACCCTTATGTGTTAAATGAGTAAAAATATATCATGGTATTATTACTCATAAAAAATTTTGAAATCTGTTTGTATCCAGGTGCATTGTGTCAAACAGAAAACTTACACGGAAAGTTAAAAAAAAAAATGAATAAGAAACTAATAAAATAGCAATGAGATGAACTTGTGTGTCAGACTTTCTTTTCATCTGATTTGCAAGGAAAGGTAAGAAATAAGAAAAATGATATTTTGACATCATTTTAACACTGTACACAGGTTAAAATATGGTTGGACGATTTTAAATTTTTAAAAAAACTTTGATTTTTTTCTTTCAAATATGTTCTTGTCTCAGTTTTTTCTAATTTGAAATTGTCCAACCACGTTTTGACACGTATGCAGTGTCAAAATAGTGTCAAAAATTGATGTCAAAATATCATTTTCCAAGAAATAATGCTGTGTAAAAGTTAATAAATTATTTATAATTTTAAACATGAACAATAAAAATAACAACATTAAAATAGTAATAGAAGTAAATTAAAATTCTTAAATTATAATAACCTTTATAATAATTTTTTAAAATCTAATTATTATATCAATCAAACCAATTACATCACTCAAATTTTTATAAACTTTTTTCTTAATTTCTTTTATTTCACATTACTTTTTCCTTTATCTAAACAATTTTACTTACGTTTTTTTTTTCCAAATTCATTCATTTCCACTCTCATCATTCAATCTAAATTTATTAGCAAATTGAAAAATTTAATTAGAAGTAAATGATGTGTTTTTATTTACAATTTTGTTTCAATTTAACATTTTCTTTAACGTGATGTGATTTTGAGCATTGTCGTCATAACATTGTCAGTGTCAGTGTCATGATAAAAGGCAATAGGTAAAGCCACTCTCTTCGTCTTCGTGTGGCGCTGGAACATATGCAACCTTTCAAATCTGAGAAAAAACAGTGAGTGAGAGCTTCAGCAGCAGATACAAGAGTCATGGGAAGTTTTTCGCTAGTCTCCTCTGCAGTTGCCAGAAGGTATCTCAACTCAAACCAATCCAAAAACCCGTCACCATTTTCTTGTTTCTAATTTAAAATGCAATTATATATCCATCGTAACTGTGATTTGAGCTGTTAAACACAATTTGGAAAACAGATTAGAAGGGAAGGTGGCGTTGATCACAGGCGGAGCAAGTGGCATAGGGGAGAGTACGGCGAGACTGATGGCGAAGCATGGAGCCAAAGTAGTCATCGCTGATATCCAAGACGAATTAGGTCACTCAGTTTCCAAGGAAATAGACTCCTCCGTCTACGTCCACTGCGACGTCACAAAAGAGGAGCACGTGGAACATGCAGTGAACACAGCCGTTTCTAGGTTCGGGAAACTAGATATCATGCACAACAATGCAGGGACCATAGAAGTGTGGAACCCCAGCATTATACACAACAAAATTTCCGATTTCCAGGAAGTGATTAACGTGAACTTGGTCGGCGTCTTCCTCGGAATGAAGCATGCGGCGAGGGTAATGATCCCTTCTCGAGGTGGCAGCATAATCGCCACTGCAAGCGTGTGTGGACGCATAGGTGGCGCGGCTTCGCACGCTTACACGTGCTCGAAGCATGGCGTTGTGGGGCTGGTGCGAAACGCTGCAGTGGAGCTTGGAGCCTTGGGAATACGTGTGAACTGTGTGTCTCCTTACGGAGTTCCAACGGTGATGAGTAAGAAGTTTCTGAACACTGATGATGAGGGTATTGCTGCACTTTATTCGAATCTGAAAGGTGTTACTGTGAAAGCGCAAGATGTGGCTGAAGCTGTGGTTTACTTGGCGAGTGATGAGTCCAGGTATGTTAGTGGTCATGATCTCGTTGTAGATGGAGGTTTTACTGTGGTGAATGCTGGTATGTGTGCGTTTGAGTCAAAAGTTTAGGTCTTTTTTGTGGTTTTGATTGTTTCAATCGCTGTTTTGAATAACACTCACCAGCCTACTTCGTTAAGCTGTGCTTGTAATGGTAAAGAAAGTTATTATTGAAGGTAATTGCTTTCTTATGTTTCTATCCTTTGACTACTATAACACATGTTATGTTGATCAATTCTACAATAAAAAGAGTTATTTTACATCAGTTACTAATATTTCCTGATTTTATATTTTACATTTCCTGATTTGTCATATTTACATTTCCTGATTTGTCATATTTAGATATGAATTTTTAAATTAAATTTAAACCTTCAAATTAAAAGTAACTTATGATCAATGACCATTAAAAAAAAATACACAGGTTAATAATATATAACTTATCGCTTTTAATCAACTTTAACTTAAATAAACAAAAATATTAAAATAAATGAACTCATACTAACTTTATAAATAGTAATTTTTTAATAATTAATTTGTATTATATAAATATTAACTTCAATAAATAAAGTGTTAAAAATAAATAAGATTAATACTTGTTAAATCCACGTTTATTTTGGTTTTCTTATATTCATATTTAGTATACACTTAACTGATATTAATTTAAATAAATAAAATATTAAAATTAAAAATTAAATTATTTGTTAGTTATAATAACACTAACTTTATTTTAATTCTTTTTTATATTAAATGTAATTTTAAATCAATATACATGTTAAAATAAATAAAATTAATACTCTATAACAAACATTAACATAAATATTTATATAATACACATTTAAAAATAATTTTACATTTTTTTTAGTTTTTTATTAAATTAACATTTTTAATATCACATTAAAATCGGTTAAACCAATGTAAATAGTATTATTGTAACATGCCAAAATATAGTATAAAACTATATTAAAGATTAATCACATGTAATAATATGATAGATCAGTCATCCATGAGTTGTTAAAGTATTTTATCCAAAATAACTATAAAATTAAAAACTTTACAAAATAAAAATTTTGCCTGATACAAAACATATGAACAAACCAAACGGTTATACAACACCCTTATAAACCGAACAGTCCTAACTAAGCAGCTAGAAGATCCTCGCTCAGCACCTGCTCCAATGAGTACTCATCACCTTCTGCTCACATCCACATGATGATCATTGCAATGAAGAGGACGACCAAACAGACAACATAAGACAAGACATAGGGTAAGCTAGAGTAATTTAATTAACCTCATAGAACATACAATTCAACAAACACATAATACATGCATCCACACCCAACATATATATATATATATATATATATATATATATATATATATATATATATATATATATATATATTTAATATCAGCTTGTTATGATTGAACACTATACTTTGATCGTTCGGACTAGTATGAATATGTAGCTTGAGACCGTTCATACTCCCAAGGGTGTAGTAACTGGAACACCCTCAGTTGCCACATGGGGTTAACCTGTTATAACTCACCGTAGGACCCCCCTAGGCTAGGGCCTCCTGTTATTCTCACGACATGACTTACCCATCTCTACTTGAGAATTGGTAATAATTTATAATGTCAGGATGAACGCAGTGGATTTCACTGTCCATATTCATACATAACACCATATTCATAAACAACCATTGAGACATTCCTCCTTGGAATTCTCTTTCATATCAGTTGTAACATAATACTTTATAAAAACATCCACTCCATTATTCATATAACTGGATTAAACAAATTATTAAACCACAATGGTAACAACATATAAGGCCGAACACACTGTGAACATTAGAGATCGAACGGTTTCTCACTACCCATAGAGATAGGACTGAAGAAATAGCCGAATACTATTACTGATCGACTACTAGAGAAAACCGAGTACTAAGAGCTTAGCTCAAACCCTAAGAGCTGAAACCGAACCCTCATAGCTCAAACCGAACTCTTAAAAACATAGACCGAATGCTTATAGCTTAGACCGATCACTGAAGTGACCGTACAATATTTAACAGTTAAGGGTCATAAGAGACCGAACACAGTTAAGACCGAATACAGTTAAGAGACCGAACACCCACCTAAGACCGAACGGTCATGAACGGGTAAGACTCTAAAGAGACCCAACCCAGTTAATGACTGAACACATGACAAGGCCGAGTGGCCAACAGTAAACACTCAACGTTCTACATAATTCTGCGGAACTCTTACAAAATTATGAACAACGCCTAACTTAACTAAATCAGAATATTTTTCCCAACTCCAAATCCTCAAATCTCGAATTATAAATCAATTCAAACCTACCCAAATATACCTAAACCTTCATAACATCAATCAAAAGAATCCCCTAACATATTTCACCTAAATTATGCAGAATTAAGAACTCAAAGACCAAAAATCTAATTTCTCACTTTCGACTCGTTTTTGAAAAACTAGAATGTTCTAATAGGTTCAATTAAACGTGCTTAGAGATACCTTACCACCCAATTTCACCCTTAACCTTAAACGTTCATTTTCACCTATTCACTTCCTCAAAAACAGAACAGACTGAACCCTTTTCCGCAGAACACTCGATCACGTTCACATGTTTCATTCATACAAAATTTCATCTAACATCCAATTATTCATACATGCAAACATTCAAACATAAATTCCAAACACAGAAAAACATAATTAAATTACTTACTTCCCTTACCTCAAAGAAATGGACACTTCTCGAACTTTGCTTAGAATGCACGAAACTCCTAGAGATGTCTACAAAATTCAGATTTGGCGAAATAAGCCATCCACCAAACCCGAAACGGAATTAAAATCAAGATGAAAGGCTAATGAACACACACAAGAGCACACACTGCTTGCATGTGAAAGAAAATGAAGAATTCTTCAAAAAGACAAAAGATTTGAACTTACCAGCTTAAAACAACAACTTGATCGGTGCAAACGAAACTCTTGACACCAGGAAGACTCAGGCGCTGCCTGAATGATAATCAGAAGAAGAAGAAGAAGATAAGAAGTTATAGAGAGAAAGAGGAGAATTGTAGAGAGATGGAGGAGAAAAGAAAAGAAAGTAAATGCATTGCATAGAATGACACGAAAATTTGAAACTCCATTTATATACTACCATAAAAAACGAACGATCCACTCCCTTACAGTCACCTGTCTTTCTCCACTTCTAATTTTCTCAGTCCTCACAATTATAATTTGACTCATGCTAATACTTAAAAGCTAAATTTTTATTTTCTTGTAAAAGATGAAAAATAAATATTAACTCGGTATGAAAACCAAACATATATAAATACAATTTAAACAAACAGTTTCAGAAAAGTGTATATATTTAATTAATACAGCTTCTCCATCAAAATCATAACATGTTCAAAGAAATATGGACAAAAAGGAATTTATTTATCATTCTTATTTTCAAACTAATAATTCCAAAACATGACAAAAATGAATTCATTGATCATTCTTACTTTCAATCTAATCGTCCAAAAAAAACAAAAACAAACTTGGAGAGAAAAATAAAATAATATATGGTAAGATGCTTTACGTTTCGATCCTTAGACAAATAAAAGCCAATAAAATATCCAAAATACACATGGACTTATTTGCGTTTCTCTGGCATCATCATCAATAATATTACTATATTTGTGCAATTTGATATTTTTTTCTTTCCACTTTTGGTTCTCCTGTGTTTGGTTGAATTTTAATAAAAATATTTATTTAAGAAAATTACCTAACTAAAGTATCTTTTCCATAATCTTTAAAAAACTAATTTTGTGAAATGCTTACATTGAAGATTTTTTGAAATATTGAATTTTGTTGTAAGTTTTACATGCATCTTAAAAAAAATTCAATTAAACAAATTTCATTTTATAAATAGTTTTATAAAGTTAAATTAGATTTAAAATTGACTTTTTATTATTATATCAAAATCAAGTTACAATTTATTCTGACAAAATTTATGTTGATTAAAAATATTATTGTATCATACGGATTAGACGGTCTAGATTAGGACGTCCGTTCAACATGTTGAGTGCGATGCACTATTTTACTTGGACACGGAAAGCATACCAAACAGGACGTGATCAGAACGTCCGTCTGGGATGATCGGTTTGCCAATAAACCGTCTGGGATGATCGGTTTGCCAATAAACCGTCTGGGATGATCGGTTTGCCAATAAACCGTCCGATCAAGTGCAAAGGTCAACGTTAAAAAGGATTAAGGCAAAACGTGATTAGAAGTATTGGGCCAGCCATTGGGTCGTGATTAGGATTTCGCTAATAATAGGCCCATGGCGAAAACTATAAATAGGAGTCAAAGGTGTGAGGTAGTTGATTACATTTACTACGCATTTACTTCAGCTCTCACTTTCTCTCTCTATCTCTACGAAAACACTGGAGGTGAAACCGGACGTCTTGAAGGCAAATTGTGTAGGCGATTGGAGTTGTATTGACCCCAAAGTCGGAACATTTTCCTAATCACGATCCAATGGCTGGCCCAATACTTCTAATCACGTTTTACCTTAATCATGTTTAACGTTGATCTTTGCACTTGGTCGGACGATTTATTGGCAAACCAATCATCCCAGACAGACGTCCCGATCACGTCCTGTTTGGTATGCTTTCCGTGTCCGAGTAAACTATCACATCTCGCTCAACATGGTGAACGGACATCCTAATCTAGACCGTTCGATCCGTATTGTATAATTATCAAATGTTAGAAGTTCAAATTAAAATATATATCTAAAGTCTTAAAATAAAATTACACTCTGGACACTAAATGGTTCTCCATTTCCGCATTAGAAAATCGTAAATTTCAAAACCGAATTCGACATATTTTTTGGATTCCTCATTCAAAAAATGAGTGAAAAAAAAAATGAAAGTTATTATTCACCCTTAAGAATTTAACTTTATGAATAACAAATTCTCATGTGTTATCAATGATTACTTAAATAAATAGTTAGAAAGGTATGTTTGAGTATTTTAAAAAAAGGACATTGATCCCTGCACCTCCACGTTTTGGTCCTTCACCCTTCCATCCCACTTTTATCTTTTTTTTTTTATTTATATTTTTATCTTTTATTTATATTCCTATTATATCCTTAAGTAAATTAATAATTATTTCATTAAATTAATCATATTTTTCAATAATTTAATAATAATTATTTCATTAACTAAAATAATTTTAATTTAGATATAATTAAATAACATTACGAAAAAACAATAAATTTAAATACTTTATAAATTAATTAAAAATACAATAAACTAATAAAATAAAAAAATTCAAATAAAATAATTACGTAACAAAATTTTTTGAAAATAAAAAAGTAAAATAAAATTACTTGAGAAAATAAACTAAAAACTAAAATAAATAAAAATCGAGGCATAAACGGATGTTGCACATCTGTTTGGACATGAAACGGATGTCAATGTCCGTCGACGGATATCCATATTCTCCCTCCTAGCACCCATAAATCCTCACACAGAAAAACACAAAAACTAGAAACCTCACGCACATAACTGAAACGCTGTTACATACATTTTAAAAAAAACAACCAGAAATCAAGACAACACTCAAGAAACTAAAAGAAAAAATAAGCTCTGATGCAGAGTGGCAGAAACCAGCAACATGCGGAAGAAGAAACCCAAACGAACGAAAGCTTCTCTATCAAGCGACGAAAGAAGAGACGAAAAACTAACCTCTCGAAGACCAACCGGCAGAAACGAAGCACCACCGCACCACCGCACCGCCGCACACACAGGCCACACCGTTGCACACCCAGGCCGCACCACCACGAAATGCACAAATAAAGGAGTTGGAAGTCAGAGGTTAAAAAAAATGAAAACGAGAATGAAAGGAAACATATCTAGAAGGTGGGAGTGCTGTGTTACCGTAAGGGAGGGAGTGAAAAGGTGGAGGCGCTGTATTACCGGTGAGGGAGGAAGTGAAATTGAAAGTGGAAAAGTAAGAAATCTAATATTAATTAAATAAAAGAAGGTTAAAAAAGTAAATTATAAAATATATAAAAGATTATTTTTGTAATATAAAAAAAATAAAAAAAATGAAGAGGTGGAGGTCCAAAACCGTAAAAAAACATAATCTGAAAAAAATATGTTCGGAGCATACAATTACACAATATTATATATATATATATATATATATATATATATATATATATATATATATATATATATATATATATATATATATATTGGTCTTCATGGATACAGTACTAAAGAAACTTTACGCATCAGAACAACTACAATAATTAAAAAAGTGTGGGCATCATGTAGACATGTAAGCAAGCAATAAAATCTGTGAGAATGAAACTTAACTTGCCATCAAATCTTTATTTGGTGATTATTAAAGTATCAAATGAAAGTTTTTTTTTTTAACTTACTACATCAAATATCAGGACACTCTTTTGTATAAATACGAGAAGTGGCAGAAAGAGAAACGTATCACACCTCACCGAAGAAGCTGTGCTTGAAAAACAAAGAACTGCAAGAATAATGGGAAGTGTTTCACTAGTCTCCTCTGCACTAGCCAGAAGGTATCTCAACCCAACCAACCCAACATCTCTTCACCACCATTTTCCTTTTTGTCATAGTAAAAACAATTATCCATCCTAACTGTGATTTGAGTTGTTAAACACAATTTGGAAAACAGATTAGAAGGGAAGGTGGCGTTGATCACAGGCGGAGCAAGTGGCATAGGGGAGTGTACGGCCAGACTGATGGCAAAGCACGGAGCCAAAGTCCTCATCGCTGATATCCAAGACGAATTAGGTCACTCAGTTTCCAAGGACATAGAATCTTCCTTCTACGTTCACTGCGACGTCACAAAGGAGGAACACGTGCAACGTGCCGTGGACACTGCCGTTTCTAGGTTCGGAAAACTAGACATCATGCACAACAATGCAGGGACCATAGGAGTGTGGAACCCCAACATTATGCACAACAGAATGTCCGATTTCCAGGAAGTTATTAACGTCAACTTAGTTGGCGTCTTCCTCGGAGTGAAGCATGCGGCGAGAGTGATGGCCCCTTCTCGACGTGGCAGCATAATCACCACCGCGAGCGTGTGTGGTCGCATAGGTGGCATGGCTTCGCACGCTTACACGTGCTCGAAGCATGGCGTTGTGGGGCTGGTGCGAAACGCTGCAGTGGAGCTTGGACCCTTGGGA
>NC_028352.1:9013467-9016278 GCF_000741045.1 Vigna radiata var. radiata | reverse complement strand
CATGGCGTTGTGGGGCTGGTGCGAAACGCTGCAGTGGAGCTTGGACCCTTGGGAATACGTGTGAATTGTGTGTCTCCTTACGCAGTTCCAACGCCGATGAGTAGGAAGCATCTGAACACTGATGATGAGGGGATTGCTGCAGTTTATTCGAATCTGAAAGGTGTTACTCTGAAACCAGAAGATGTGGCTGAAGCTGTGGTTTACTTGGGGAGTGATGAGTCCAAGTATGTTAGTGGTCATGATCTCGTTGTGGATGGAGGCTTCACTGTGGTGAATGCTGGTTTGTGTGCGTTTGAGTCACAAGTGTAGGTCTTTTTTGTGGTTTTGATTGTTTCAATCGCTGTGTTGAATAACATTCACCAGCCTACTTCGTTAAGGTGTGGTTGTAATGGTGCAGAAAGAGATTGAGGGTAACTGCTTTGTCCTCTTATGATGAATATGTTTGTGTCCTTTGACTACTATAGCACATGGTGATCACTTTTATCTTAAAAAAAAAAAACTATAAAGAAAAGTTATTTGACATCCGTTACTGATATTTTGAAATTTATAAGAGTGAAATGCAATCAAAAGTGATGTTTTATATTTCTAAAAGAAAAGAGGGAAAAAGATAGTGTTTTAACATTGGAAAATAAAATTTTAACAACATTTTTTGACACCATTTTGACACTGCACACGTGTTAAAATGTGGTTGGACGATTTCAAATTAAAAAATAAACTTTGGTTTTTCTCTTCCAAATATACCCCTCCTTCAACTTTTTTAATTTGAAATCGTCCAATCACATCTTGACACGTGTGCAGTGTCAAAATAGTGTTAAAAAATAGTGTTAAAATATCATTGTCCTTTAACATTTATAGGAGTAAAATGTTTTAACAAAAGTTATTTTTTTATATTTCTAAAAGAAAGTAGAGAAAAAAGATAATAAAAGATAATCTCTAGAATAAAAATCTTTCTAATGTTAAAATATCATTGTTAAAAAATAATATCACAAATTCTTTTATTGCGATCACATTCAATGGGAATAAGGAAAGAGGGTGAATGTTTCTCCCTGTATCACCTCTCATTTCTCCTTACATTTCTATTTTTTTTTTTAATTCTAAAACTATCTTTTGTATTTAAAAAAATTCTATACCCCACTTTTTTTAATGGATTTCAAAATCTATTAAAGAAATCATCTTTCAACATATTTCGAAATTTATTGAAAAATTTTTCATGTATTCAACAAATTTTGAAATTTATTAAAGTTTTCGAAAAATCCTTCAACAAATTTCGAAATTCGTTGAAGTATTTTTTCTTCAATAAATTTTGAAATTTCTTGAAGAATTTTTTCTTCAACAAATTTCGAAATTCATTGAAAGATTTTTCGAAAGCTTCAACAGATTTTGAAATCCGTTAAAGAAGGTTATTTTTGGAATGTGGGGGTACAAGAAGAAATGTAGGGAGGTGTAGAGAGAAACACTCAAACTAGATTAAGAGGTCGATGGAGATTGGGCCTGTATATGAATGGAAATGGAATTGTATAAAATACGCAAGTGACTTATGCCTTAGGGGTATCAACTTGACCAACTTGAATCTATAACCCGAGCATACTTAAAATTTTTCTTTCTAAAAACTTTTATGAATATTGTTTTGGGATGGTCTTGGAGATCATCTCCACAGCAAGTTTCACATAAAAAATCTTGGAGATCTCAAATATTTTTTGGGATTCGAAATTGCTAGATCTCAAGTTGGAATATGTATCGATCAAAGAAAATATTGTCTTGAATTAATTTCTGAAGCTGGCATGTTAAGATGTAAACCTGCTCCAACACCTACTGATCCTTCTGTCAAACTTCATGTTGATGAAGGTATCTGTTTCACTGGTCCTTCTTGTTACAGGCGTCTTATTGGATGATTACTATATCTCACCAATACACAACCCAACATTGCTTTTGTTGTCCAACAACTTAGCCAATTTGTTTCTACTCCTCGCCAACCTCATATGCAACAAACCATGAGGATCATTAGATATTTGAAGAATGCTCCTGGTTCTGGTTTACTATATGCTGCTGATAATTCCTTCCGCATACATGCATACTCTGATTTTGACTGGGCTACTTGTGCTACCACTAGAAGGTCCATATATGGTTTCTGTGTTTTTCTTGGAACTACTCTTATTTCTTGGAAGTCAAAGAAACAAACCGCTGTTTCCAAATCTTCTTCTGAAGTCGAATATAGGTCCTTAGCTTGTCTAACTTGTGAATTGCAATGGCTGCAATATCTTTTAAAAGATCTGCATATACCATGTCTGACTCCTTACTTCGTATATTGCGACAACAATTTTGCTATTCAAATTGCTAAGAATCCCATCTTTCATGAAAGAATCAAACATATAGGCATAGACTGTCACGTTACTAGACAAAAGCTTCAAGATGGTCTCATCAAACTTCTCCATGTGTCTTCTACCAATCAAGTTGCAGACGTTTTTACCAAGTCTCTTTATCCTTCTCCTTTTAACACTATTACTTCCAAGCTAAACATGCATAATATACATGTTCATCTTGAGGGAGGACGATAGAGATCTTCACAGATCTCTTCTTCCATTATTGTCGAGCGGTAAGGAAGATGTTGACTACCGTACGGCTGAAGAGAGTTAGGTTGTCGATCGGCTTACTAGCACCGAACGATGGAATCATGGAAATCGTTCAGTTGTAGTGTTACAGTTTGTTATTTCTATTTTTCCTTTGTATATGTGTGTGTGTGTGTGTGTATATATATATATATATATATATATATATATATATATATATATATATATATATATATATATATAT
>NC_028352.1:9003170-9012681 GCF_000741045.1 Vigna radiata var. radiata | reverse complement strand
ACAATGTGTACCGGATTATAGTAGACAAAAATACCCTCATTTATNATGGATTCTAAGTTTTAAGGTCAAGGATATTTAAATAATTTTCATTCTCAAAACAAAAAAAAAAGAAACCCCCAAACTCTTACTCATGTCCGTCATTCCTCTCAACCCTTTCTGTTTCATTTCTCTCACTCCAACATTTTCTCTTTCTTCTCTCTCACTCCAACATTTTCTCTGTCATCCCTATGGTTGCCCCAATTGAAAAAAAAAATCAAAAACCCTTTGTCATCAGAGATATTTTCTCTCTCATCTCAACATTTTCTCTGTCATCACTCCAACATTTTTTTTCTCATCGCAACCCAGGTGATGATAATTTGAATTAGAGATATTTTTTAAAAATTGAAAAAGTTTACTCTTTTATAATCATTTTATATTTATTAATGTGTGTAAAATGAATATAAACTTTGTCACTTTATTATGTTACTCTTTCCAAGTCTCAAAGGTAAAAAATGATTTTACTGTTTTTTATCTTGCACAGTGGTTAAAGTTTATTCTAAACGCCAATAGAAGTGGATTCAGTGATAAAAAAGGGACATAAGGAATATAAAGAAATAGGTATAGAAGAGCTCCCTAGGAGTACAATTCTTTCAATTCTAGATTGTAATCTTACATCATGTATCCCATACCAATACAGAAAGGAAAAAGAAACACTCTGTGTAAAGGGAAAGAGACAATAGAGGGAAATATCTTTTTCTTTAAAAATATAATGAAATTAATGTGGTGTATATGTGTAAATAAGGTATGAAAATTTAATTGATTTATGAAGGTTTTATTTACATGATTTAATTTAAAAATGAAATTTAATAATAATAAGAAGGGAAAATATATAACACATCTTCCAATTAAAGGAACAGAGCAAGAACAACAAATTACGATGTCACGGGTTGTTGTGTGTGGCTGAGGGAGAGTATGGAGACGAGAGAGAAACAACTTGGATAAGTGAGGAAGGTGGATTAGGGTTAGGCAAGAGTTTCTGATTTTTTTTTTTCAATTGGGGCAACAGTAGGATGACAGAGGTTTGGGGGTTTCTTTTTTTTTTTAGTTTTGAGAATAAAAATTATTTAAATATCCTTGACCTTAAAACTTAGAATTCATAATAAATGAGAGTATTTTTGTCTACTATAATCCGATACACATTATTAAAACATACCAACTGAAAAACACACGTACTCGTGTTAACAAACCCCTATATATATATATATATATATATATATATATATATATATATATATATTAGTTTTCTTCCACTGTAATTCCACTTACGCTCAATTAAATTCATTTATTCATATTTTTTGCTTTTCTCTGGAGTTCTTGTTTTTCCTCTTTTCTCAAACACTCACACTTTTCCTCTTCTAAAAATATTATGGGTTTGTTTTTATACTCTTTTAGATGTCCTTGTTAGTTCTGAGATCCTCAGAGATATTGTAGAAATTTCTTGTTATATCTTGAAGACTTGCACAATACACCGCAGATAAATTCTCAAGGACAATAAAACTACACACCTCATAAAATACTGTTTTGTCAATTTTTACAACAATTGCTTTGTCCCTTACGGTGAATATGTTTGTATCCTTTTATTACTGTAGCACATGTCGATCATTTCTACAACAACAAAAAAAGAGTTCTTTTACATTACTAATATTTGAAAAAGAGTAAAATGATTTTATATTTTACATTTCCCGATTTATCATATTTAAATATGAATTTTTAAATTAAATTTGGACCTTCAAATTATAAGTAATTTATGATCATTAACCATTAAAAAGAATACAAAAGTTCATAATATATAACTTATCGCTTTAATCAACATTAACTTAAATAAACATAAATATTATAAATAAATAAACTCACACAAACTTTATTTATAGTACCTTTTTTATAATTATTGTATATTAAATAAATGTTAACTTCAATAAATAAAATGTTAAAAATAAATAAGATTAATACTTATTAGGTCCACGTTTTTTTTTGTTTTTTTTTTTATATTTATTATACACTTAACTAATATTAATTTAAATAAATAAAATATTAAAATTAAATAAAATTATTTGTTAGTTATAGTAACACTAACTTTATTTTAATTCTTTTTTTTATGATTAAATGTAATTTTAAATCAATAAAAATAAATAAAATTAAGGTGTAATCATTTCGGACATCCCTATTTACGCAGGATCGTCTCAAATAGTTCCTTGTATTTTTTTCATCTCAATTAGATCCATGTTTTTGTAAAATTGAGTCAATTGGAGTCTTTCCGTTAATTTTGTTATAACGGTGTTAAAATCACATTGATGTAGGATGTTGACTTTACAATATGAGACATGTGTCAAAATTACGTGGAATTTAATTATTTTAAATTTTAAAAAATTATTCTCCTTCTTTCTTTCTGGCATTCATCCTCTTCCTCTAGAGAAGCGCATCGTCAAAACCCTACCTTACAATGTCACCATCTTCGCCGTCAATTCCCTCCTCATCCCCTACGGCCTTGACCTCATGGCGTCTGAAACCCACCCCAACATCGTCCTCAACATCACCAAAGCCCTAATCGACGGTGCTGGAATCACTCTTTTCGTATCGGTGGATGATGCCTTTACAGTAATATTTATAACTTGGGTGTAAAACACTATCCTAATGAGTAAAAGATAACTTGCATGCTAAGAACAATCCAAATGTCACAACTCGGTTAATGTGATCCTCTTCGTTCACAAAAATCACAAAATCAATTGGACATTTATTATAGTCCACAAACATACCAATTTACTGAAAATCAAGCTCATATACTCATATAATATAGTATTAACTACTGAGTTTGCTTGCATTTCTAACCTGAGATACCAGCATTGCAGTATTAGACTGGACAAAGATCATTCCACCAAATGACCAAGCAATGCCTTGGACACCAACTCTGGAGCATTTGCTGGGAGATTTATCCACACCCATACCTCGCATGTACTAAAAAATTAGTGATCTAAATCAGCTCTAAGGTCTCCTCTTCCCTTTTATAAGAGCCACCAAACACCCATAAATCATCACAGACAACTTACCCAATGGATTAACCCAAGACGATTCAATTTTATATAATCATGATGCAATAATCCATTTAAAAGAAAAAATTGTTGCCACAAGTACATGGTAGATGCATTAATATAAAGGAACTACTCTGACACAAGTGCTAACCCTGAAATTTGCTTGACTAAGAACTTCTTTGGTTGTTAGATTGAATTCATTCCTTATGGAAGGCTTGTGTCACCAGGTTTGGTAAGATCTAGCTCTTGTATGAATAAAGAACTCCACAAATTAAAAAACTAATATATGCACACATAAAACAAAATAAACATTAATAGAGTAAAGGTTGAGATATCATGTAGTGAAGGGATATTGTAGCCATGGTTGTTTAATAGTTCTGCACTAATAGCAGAAGAAACTAAAAGTTGTAGATAAGAAAGGGTGAGTAATCAAACTTGATAGAAAGGATTCAGCAATTAATTGAATCCCGTGACAAAAGTGCCATGACAAAAAGAGATTTGTCAAAAAAAATTATACCTCAATCCCATATTCTCCTTATTAGAAAATAACTTTCTCATTATGGGGCAAAACCAGTTTAAGATAATCACACGTGCCTGTGAGTTCTTTTTATTTCTACTATAGTCTCACTTTTAATCCTTAAACCATGATTTCTGAGGATTGACCTTAAAATTTCTCGTTTCTTGCGGCCAATTGGAGTTGAACATTTATATAGTCCAACTTTAGGTAAACCACACTTTCCTTAGAAAACAAAACTTGGATAGTGTGGACTGAAGAAAACCAGTAGCAAATTTAACCGTGCAAACAGATAATAATATAAAATAGTAGTGCTTGTTATTAAAAGGATTAAAAATAATTCTGATGTATTATTTCAAAGAATAGAGTACCATATATATACATACAAGGATTCTATAATCCTTCATCTATTAAAGGAAAAACATGTGCACAAATCTGCACAAATTATAATAATATCTAAAATATAACTAACATAATGTTTGATTGCCTAATATCCTTTAATAGAATATTTGACATATCTTAACACTTGTTACAGCAAAAAGCTTATAGTTTACTTCTAATCGTGGACTAAACACAGGTAAACAAAAACTCAAACCAAAAATCCACAATATCATGCCATATTTAATACATTATAATTAAAGAGATGTGGTTAACAGTTTTATTTGTTTTCCATATAATAATACAAGGTTTTTTCATTGTGAGTGTGTCTGTTGTGTGTTATGTCATCAGAACAGAGCAAAGAAACATCTATCTCCTTCACTCACATTAAAATAATATAGTTACACATTAAAATAATATAAAAACAACCCTAAAATATGCTACTAAGACATAACAACATTACCTTAATGAAGTAAAAAGGGAAACAAGGAAAGCAGAACAGAAAGAAAGCTTACCTTAAAGAATTAAGTTTTAATATTCAATCTTGTTAACTACTATATAAAATAAAACGTAAAAGATGAGATATCACTTAACCCTTAACTTAAGAAACAAAAACTTTGATACAAAATTTTGGAAACAGTTTTAATGTTTGTAGGAACTAAATTCTTAAACTTTGAAAGACGTAACAGTATTCATCCATTTAAGAAAGTTAATTACAATAGTTTTACCAATTCAAAATTTCCAGGAGCAAGTGTTTTTAGTTTAAAAACCTAACTCACTGTCCCGTTTGCAATCATGAATCACTTTTGTGATGTAACTAGATTCAAGTGCAGGCTTACACGCTTTGATATGCTCTTCTCCCCTTTCAATTGCATCAGCCAAGTCCACAAACATCAGGAAACTCAAGCTGCAAAAAAAAGAATCTCACATGAAATTTCATGCCAACAATGTAACTACAAGTATATCACCACACGCTCATCTCACAAAAATAACTAAAAAAAAAACAAGTCCTAAAGGAAGGAACATAATCATCAGCGAAAAATAAAAACCCACGACTAAAATCACAACACAACATGTGACGAGAGTGCAGAGAGTGACTTTGTGACATAAGTCAACACCCTCGCAATCAAAACCAATGACGAACTTCGATTGAGGTGAGGGTTCAATGAAAAATAGGAGGCTACAGCAACACACCTTAGACCATTTCGAATCTTCTCAAACATCAATACAATCGCATCAATCGAACTTCCGAACCGAACCATAAAGCATTATGTGCCAATGAAAGAAACAAAAGAGGGATTAGGATTCACGAGTTCTTGCAATGTCGGGCTAGGGACTCCTAACAATTAAACGAACAGAGAGACTACTTACCAGGACCCAGTGAGCGTCACCTTAACCAATAACAACAACAAACTTCTTCACCGTCTTTGACGAACTCCGTCACTGAACGCCACACAACATCAGACGACACACAATAGAGAGATGAAAGAGATTAGTTTGAAGATGCAGTGGTGAGACGTTGGTCACAGACACAAAGGTAAAATGACAATGCTTCGACAACAATACCTAGGGTTCAATGTCTTTACGAACTGCTTCTTCAGTCTCGTACGAAATTTGCGAAATGAAAAATGTTGGGGGAGAACACAGGTACCACACAGCGAAACCACAAAACTCCTGTTGCCAACATTTTTTCTATTACATACGGATAAATCCGTATGTAATTTATCCGTATATAAAATCCGTATGTAATGAAAAAATTACATATGGATACAAATCCATATATAATAATCCGTATATAAATGACTTTTTTCTTGTAGTGAAAGTGAAAAGTAATCAAAAGTCAGGTAAAATGACCAACTGGAACGTCAGATAGACTTCATCATGTCACCAATCCACGTATCAATTTTTTTAACATCGTCCAACCAACTTAATGGCAAGCCTTCAATTGATTCAAATTTTCAAAATAAAGGATCAAATCGAGAACTTTAGAAATACGGGGACCAAATTGAGATAACTCTACATAAATAGAGATGTCAGAAATTATTAAACCTAAAATTAAAACTCGTTAACAAACGTTAACATAAATATTTATATAATAAGCACATTTAAAAATAATTTTACAGTTTTTTAGGTTTTTATTAAATTAACTTTTTATATCGCATTAAAATCGGTTAAACCAATGCAAATAGTATGATAATTTGACTCATGCTAATACTTAAAAGCTAAATTTATATTTTCAGGTAAAAGATGAAAATAAATATTAACACAGTATAAAAACCAAACATATATAAATACTCATTCATGTCTTCATAAACAATTTAAACAAACAATTTCAAAAAAGTGTATATATCTAATTAAGACAGCTTCTCCATCAAAATCATAACATGTTCAAAAAAGGTTAAATATGCTTTTAGTCCCTATACTATCAAGCGATTTTGGTTTTAGTCACTCTTTCAAAGTAAGGTACATTTTAGTCCTCCTCCTTAAGAAAACTTTGATTCTAGTTCTCCAAAACTAACACCGTTAAAGACAAGTTGATGTGGCTAACGGTAGACTGACACAATTTTTTTTTCTTACACTTAGTGAGTGTTTCTCACCTTTTCTCCAACTCTCTCCCTCGTCTCTTCCTTCCAACTTCCACCCAACCTCCCCATCCAGCATCCCTATTCTGTCGACGTTGGTATTTTTTAATGCAACGGTCAAGAGCTTCTTCAACTCCCACTTTGTATTGCTGAAACTTTGTATTGACAAAAAAGATTCTCCTATGGAACTGTACGAAATCTCTACGGAATCCGAAGGATCCAACTGGGAGGACTCGGGAGAAAGTCATAGCAAATTCTCAAACCTCTCACTTGAGCACAAGGTAAAAGCGCGGTAAAATCGGGAACCGATTCCACTCCATTGTTTAAAATTGAACTTTTAAGCCTTATTTGGTCGTAGCTTGGTGTATACAGCTTTATCGAGGAGAAGGGTCGAGGTGAGGAAGTGTCGGTGGTCATTGCATCTGAGGAGAGAATTTTGGGAAAGTTCAAAAGTTAATAGAAGGTTAATCCTTTTTCTTTTTTTCTTTTTTTTTTCATTTTGGGTTTTACTATGAAGATTTTAACAATCGTTAGCTACTCTTTTCAAATTTTTCTTTAAACCTTTCGTGTTCTTACGTAGAAGTGGAAATGGAACTAATCATGATGCGTGTTTTTTACAATATTTACGTTTTTTTATTGAACATTTTTATCTGTCATTTGTTTTGGTTGGCAGAAGATTTGTTGGAGAAATTGAAAGTGAAAGAATGCAAGTTGTATTTGAGGAAGAATGGTCTGAGACTAACTGGAAACAAGGACACACTTATAGAACGCATAAGGGAGCACGTGGAGTAATTGACTTTTTTGTGAAACACTTCAACCAACAGTTTTTCCAAAAAAGAAAAGAAAAAAAGTTGTATGATTTCTCTAATTCTCTGTGATTTTCAGGATTTTAAATGGAGGGGAGTAGAAGTATCCGTCTTCTAGCTTTGTGTTCAATTGAAGCAAATTTTACCAATCAAAACCTAATAAACCAATATTCTGACTTTGCATTAAAAAATACCAACGTGGCAAGAGATAGGAAGCAAAGTTGTGAACACACATGGTCAGACGTTAGACACATCAACTGGTTTTTAACGGTGTTAGTTTTGGATGACTAAAATTAAAATTTCTTTAAGAAGAAAGACTAAAATGTACTTTACTTTGAAAAAGAGACTAAAACCAAAACCGCTTGATAGTATAGGAACTAAAAGCATATTTCACGGGTTAAAAAGATATGGAAAAAATGAGTTTATTTATCATTTTTATTTTCAAACTAATCATTCCAAAAACTTTAAATACTGACAAAAATGAATTTATTGATCATTCTTACTTTGAAACTAATCGTCCAAAAAAAAACCTGGAGAGAAAAATTAAATATAGATATGGTAAGATGCTTCACGTTTGGATCCTATGACAAATAAAAACCAATAAAATATCCAAAATACACATGGAGTTATTTGCTTTTCTCTGGCTTCATCATCAATAATATTACTATATTTGCGCAATTTGATATGTTTTCTTTCCACTTTTGGTTCACCTATGTTTGGTTGAATTTTTCATAAAAATAAATTCATTTAAGAAAATTACCTAACTAAAGTATCTTTTCCTTAATCTTTAAAAAACTAAATTTGTGAACGTTGAATTTTTTTGAAATATTGAATTTTGTTGTAAGTTTTACCTACATGACGAATTTAAAAAATATATAATTGTACAAATTTCATAGACTTTTTTTATGTAAATATCCAACTAGTAATCGAATGGACAATATTGTACCTAATCCGTTGCCCATTCCTAATTGCTGCAAGCGGCGACCCTCCGCCTGTTGTGGTGGGCTCCAAGTCACAGTACCATTTATCTTCTCACGACGACCATTGTTCCTATCAGTTTTTTTAAATCAACAAAATTGTACATCAGTTATTTAATAAACAATGTAAAATATCTTGTCAATCATATTATATCAGTCAGATGTAAAAATTGATTTTTAGATTACTCATCATAGGTCTAAACAGAACAACTAACTTATTAACTAAATCTTTTATTAAACTGATACATAATCGCCTTTCAAAACAGGATCACATTAATTCTATTTAACCAATATTACAACTTAATAAATAAAGAAACCAAAATCCATCAAAATATTTAAATGTAAGAAACACTAATTAAACCTAATATATTTGTCTTTTGATTACACCTCATACAATAAATGTCATCTACTTTATTTTATTTTCAACTTCAAGTACTGCTACAAGTTATTGTAATATTAAAATAATGTTCCACAACATCTTGCTTCCTAATAACATTTGGATTATTATTTGTGTTTATAAGTAATTAATGTTCCACAACATCTCTTCCCACCAACATGTCTTATCCATTGTTTTGTTTCTGGTACAAATATTTTACCCCGTATAATAATATTAGGTGAGTAGGTTGAGAATGACAGGTAGAACACTAGGAATATTCCTGTGTGCCTACATCACATTCCAAATCTAGGTCCATCACAACTACCAGTTCCATTTCATTTTGCAGTTTGCAGAACCTTTCAGGATTATAATCACTTCACTATTTCAATTTACAGCTTCCGAACCTTACTATGATATTGTCTCTACCTACTATGTCGAGCTCTAAATTAAGGATAGACAACATTCATATTAAATTCCTATTTCCTTTGATATTAAGTTGTAATTGTTGAAAATGATCCTTTTGCTTGGTTATGATGTATTGCTCTTACATCCATCAGTCGCACATGCCACACTCGTTCAGCCACATAACAACAAAAGAATATATGATTAATTATTTCCTCCTTCAAACTACACATAGTACATATATAGAGTATTTCCAATCATTATTCTCCTGCAAATTAGGTCTTCTTTTGTTACCACTTTGTTTAACATATTCTCCAAGTGTTGGATTGATGGTAAAGTCTTCATCTTCAAAATTAGAGTATACGTATCAATCTTAACGTAAGAAAGAGTGGTGGTAGTTTTAAATATTAA
>NC_028352.1:8996508-8998895 GCF_000741045.1 Vigna radiata var. radiata | reverse complement strand
TAATATCTAAGAGACATGTTGGTAAATTTTCTTAACCTGTCCTATTACACGAAAAATGTCAACAAAATGACATGATTAAAATTCAAGTATAAAACGAAACTTTAAGCATCAGGTAACTTCTATTCTATTCTAGTCAAATGACTAATACACATAACTTCATTTTATTCATTTTTTCTTTTCTTGGAACAATTTCACTCATCATCTAGTAATATATTTTTCATATTTATATCGACTATTAAAATTTAAACATAAGAAAAGAATTCAACTCAAGATTAATTTATTATCGTTCTAATTTAACATACATCAAACAGTGTATTTTGTTGTTCCATGTGAAAATATATTTTGTTCAAATTGTCCACCAATGTTATTTACTGACTCCATGTTCCAGTATACTATACTTTCAATTTCATGTAGTGCTACTCCAGAAGTTGCTTCCCCATTTCAATGTTAGTGATATATAGCTGGAGTAAGGTAAACAATTTCATGCTTCGTACCTTATCATCCACTTCACACATGCCCACATGCAGAAAAGGTTCTTCTTATGCCATTTTTGTTTGACAATGCAAACAAAAATTGTTTTCTATAACATACTGCTCTCTATATCTTGTTCTTCGTAACAGTAATTTTAATATATTTCCATAGGTAACGATCCCAGTTCAGAGTAAGACCAATAGTTTAATTTTTATTAGGAAGAAATCTTTGAACTCCGTAATTTATAATGAATTTTAATCTCATTCTACCGGTTGAATCAAAACCTTATATGATATTCCAATGAACAACACATTAATACTGTGATATATTATACGTGTACCTCCAAATAGTATAAATTTGGTATAACTAATAATTATAATACCTTCAATTCGTTCCAGATTCGAACTCACTCACACAGTCCGACTCCTCAAGAAGGAGAGGTGGGGTTGTGACTCTAAAGTAGAAATTTAGGGTTTCTTAATTAAATAAGATAATGTATTGCTATGTGAGGGTTTTTCTCCTAATGATGTTGATAAATGCGTGTATTCTAAATTTGAAAATGGTGATTGTGTCATTATATGTTTGTATGTGGATGACATGTTAATTTTTGATACATGCAATGAAATTGTTGCTAGAACTAAATTATTTCTAGGATCAAATTTTGAAATGAAAGACATGAGTGAAGCCAATGTAATTTTAGGTGTTAGAATCATAAGGAAGGGAGATAGTATATTACTATCCCAAGAACAATACATTGAGAAACTTCTTAAGAAGTTTGGGTATTATGATTTCAAACCCGTGAGTACCCCTTATGATGCTAACTCTAAATTAATGAAAAATAGAGGAGAATCGTTATCTCAACCCCAGTATGCCCAGATAATTGGGAGCTTACTGCACTTGATGAGCTTTTCTAGACCTGATATTGCTTATGCAGTAAGTAGACTGAGTAGGTACACTCAATGTCCAAATCAAGAACATTGGGATGCACTTTCTAGGCTTATGAGATACTTAAGAGGTTCAATGAATTATGTCATTGAATATAGTGGATTTCCCGCTGTACTAGAAGGGTACAGTGATGCTAACTGGATCTCTGATTCAGACGAGACAAAATCCACTAGTGGTTATGTATTCACACTTGGGGGTGGTGCGATTACATGGAGATCAGCCAGACAAACAATTATTGCAAGATCAACAATGGAATCTGAGTTTGTCGCTCTTGAGATGGCTGGTAGTGAGGCTGAGTGGTTGAAAAACTTCTTAGCAAACATTCCACTAGGAATGAAACCAACCCCGTCCGTGTCTATACACTGTGATTGCCAATCGACAATAGCTATAGCTAAAAACAAGAATTACAATGGAAAGAATAAACATATTCAATTGAGACACAATTTGGTGAAGCAGCTGCTAAAGAGTGAAATTATTTCCATTGACTATGTGAAGTCAGAACGGAATCTAGCAGATCCTCTGACAAAACCCTTGGGAAGAAATATGATTTTAGAAACATCGAGGGGAATGGGACTTAAGCCACTGACAAACAAACAAGTGATGGTAACCCGACCTTTGTGATTGGAGATCCCATGAATAAGGTTCATATGGGTAAAAACAAGTCACTTGTTAGTTCTGATAGCACTAATTTGATTTTAAATCAAATATGTCCCTTCCTATGGTGTGTGTGAAAGTGCTAGAGATTGCATTATTGAGAGGTTAAACTTTGTATTTAATCAAAGTTTTTAATGATTTTCATATCCCTTATGGGTGGTGTATGATTTGCAGCATACACTTGATGAAATCACCTATATGAGTGTCAAGTGGGGCCGCTTGCATGAGATCTTGGCATGATCTCTAGAGCACTCATGAATATCGGGCACGCGCATGGCCTAGTAAGCGCATCACAGCGATAACAGCAAGGATTGTGG
>NC_028352.1:8971451-8995063 GCF_000741045.1 Vigna radiata var. radiata | reverse complement strand
TTTATTACAACCTCATACAATAAATGTCATCTACTTTATTTTATTTTCAACTTCAAGTACTAGTACCAGTTATTGTAATATTAAAATAAATTACTATATATATATATATATATATATATATATATATATATATATATATATATATATATTTAAGATACCAAATTTTATTTTCTTTATTTTTAAACATATGGCTTTTATTTTAGTGTATCATTATGCCTTTAATATAATTTATTAATAGAGTGAAATATATTTTTAGTTTTTATAAACTTAGATGTTTATAAGATTCTGGTACCTTTTGCTTCCGAATAACATTTGGATTATTATCTGTGATTATAAGCAATTAATGTTCCACAACATCTCTTCCCACCAACATGTCTTATCCATTGTTGTTGTTTCTGGTACAAATACTTTACCCCATATAATAATATTAGGTGGTTGTTGAGGAGTAGGTTGAGAATGACAGGGAGAACACTAGGAATATGCCTGTGTGCCTATACCACATTCCAAATCTAGGTCCATCACAACTACCAGTTCCATTTCATTATGCAGTTTGCAGAACCTTTGATCAGGATTATAATCACTTCACTATTTCAATTTACAGCTTCCGAACCTTACCATGATATTGTCTCTACCTACTATGTCGAGCTCTAAATTATAAGGATAGACAACATTCATATTAAGTTCCTATTTCCTTTGATATTAAGTTGTAATTGTTGAAAATGATCCTTTTGCTTGGCTATGATGTATTGCTCTTACATTCATCAGTCGCACATGCCACACTCGTTCAGCCACGTAACAACAAAAGAATATATGATTAATTATTTCCTCCTTTCAAACTACGCATAGTATAGAATATTTCCAATCATTATTCTCCTGCAAATTAGGTCTTCTTTTGTTACCACTTTGTTTAACATATTCTCCAAGTGTTGGATTGATGGTAAAGTCTTCTTCATCTTCGAAATTAGAGTATACGTATCAATCTTAACGTAAGAAAGAGTGGTGATACTTTTAAATATTAATATTAATAAACTTAATATATAACAGAGATAAAGAGAGTTTACGATTTAATACACAATTTAATTTTATTTTATTAGATATATGAATTCATATTATAAAAATTCACTATTAATAACGAAATTCACTTAAAAAAAACTAAAATTTCATAACGAGTCTTTTTTCCAATATTAGAACTATAAATTTGATAAATGATCTATAGGCTAGGTTGAACTCACTCTTAAATAAGTATTGGAAAATTCTATTAGTCCATTAAATGAAAAAAAAAAAAAAAACTCAGACAGTAAAGTCTGAAATTTACTAAAAAAAAATTAAATTTTAAAATAATTCACTTTTTCTATATTAGAGGTGTCAATTTGACAAATAGACTAGCCTTAACCCACTCATAAATAAGTCTCCTTTTTAATAATTCACTAAATCAAAGACATAAAAAAGGACTAAAATAGATTTGACCTAAGTTTTAATTAAATCCTAAATACAAGACATTCTACTTGAAAAGGTAGAATAAAGTTAGTCCTAGCTCGAACTTGAGACGAGTTAGCTCAAGTCAACTGGTCAAGCCTTCAACCTGAACAATTCTGGTCAAGCATTGAGTTAAGTCAAGATTCTTCAACCCAAACAACTCTGGCCAAGCATTGACTTAAGTCAAGATTCTTCAACCTGAATGACATTGGTTGACCTTCTATTGAACCCATTTAGGTCGACCTTCGATCGAACTATTTGATCAAACTGACTCAAGTTGATCTTTGGCACAAGTTGACTTGGATCGACCTATTCGAACCAACTTAGGTCTACCTTTAGGTCAAGCCAAATTGACTCAATTGTTTGGCCAACTAATATGAGTCATCCTTCAATTTAGACCGACTCGACCTTTGGCTGGGTTAACTCAGCTTGACTTTTGACCTACTTAAATTTTGAATTGGGCCAACTCAGTTTAACCTTCAGCTCCTTTGGTTTGTATTGTTTCGACTCAACCTATGACTTGTACTGACTCGATTCAACCCTAGGTTCATCTATCTCAACTTGGTTGAACCTTTGGTCAAGCCAACTCATCTTGAAATTTAGTCAAGCCAACCTTACTTGACCATTGAATTTAGATTACTCAACATAACGGATCGGCTCAACCTTTAACATGCATCAACTGAACTTAATTCTTTAAATTGAACAGTTTAGGTTATATGATACTACTTGGTCCTTCTTTCTAGTATATGTCGATTAAATTTTTTTCTCAAATCAATTTGACTTAATTATTAACTTAAATCATTAGATCTTTGTCCTGAGTTGACTCAATACAAATTTTGAGTTAAGTCAATTATTTGTTACCTTTTTGAGGTTGGGGACTTTTCTTTTAAGATCGTTTTAATCATTGTAGATTTTTTTTCTCTAATTCATGTAGACAAGGATCTAGTCTTTCTTATTGACTAAGTCTAAGCTACTCACTCAGGACACATTGTAAGAAAAATTTAAATTGTTCAATATTTTAATATTTAAATATAACGAATATTATGTTGTAAATTTTAATTTCAAAATACATATTTATAAAATGAAAAATTATCTTAAGAGGCAAATTCAATTACTTTAATTAATAAAATTNAAATATAAAATATTTTAATTATTTTATCTCAACGCAATATTTAAAAAGCGATGAAAATTTGATAACAAAATAATTTAAATATCATGAATCTCTCTTGTATAAATATGAGAAATGGAAGAAAGAAAAACTTACCACATCTCACTGAAGAAGCTGTGTGGTTGAAAAACAAAGAACTACAAGAATCATGGGAAGTGTTTCACTAGTCTCCTCTGCAGTTGCCAGAAGGTAACCAACCAACCCAAAATCTCTTCACCGTTTTCCTTTTTGTTACAGTAAAAACATATATCCATCGTAACTGTGATTTGAGTTGTTAAACACAAATTGGAAAACAGATTAGAAGGGAAGGTGGCGTTGATCACAGGCGGAGCAAGTGGCATAGGGGAGACTACGGCGAAACTGATGGCGAAGCATGGAGCCAAAGTAGTCATCGCTGATATCCAAGACGAGTTAGGTCACTCAATTTCCAAGGAAATAGACTCCTCCATCTACGTCCACTGCGACGTCACAAAAGAGGAACACGTGGAACATGCAGTGAACACAGCCGTTTCTAGGTTCGGGAAACTAGACATCATGCACAACAATGCAGGGATCNNAGGAGTGTGGAACCCCAGCATTATGCACAACAAAATGTCCGATTTCCAGGAAGTGATTAACGTNAACTTGGTCGGCGTCTTCCTCGGAATGAAGCATGCGGCGAGGGTAATGGCCCCTTCTCGACGTGGCAGNATAATCGCCACNTCAAGCGTGTGTGGACGCTTAGGTGGCNTGGCTTCACACGCTTACACGTGCTCGAANCATGGCGTTGTGGGGCTGGTGCGAAACGCTGCAGTGGAGCTTGGACCCTTGGGAATACGNGTGAATTGTGTGTCTCCTTACGTAGTTCCAACGGCGATGAGTAAGACGTTTCTGAAGACTGACGATGAGGGGATTGCTGCACTTTATTCGAATCTGAAAGGTGTNACTCTGAAANCANAAGATGTGGCTGAAGCTGTGGTTTACTTGGCGAGTGATGAGTCCAAGTATGTTAGTGGTCATGACCTCCTTGTGGATGGAGGCTTCACTGTGCTGAATTCTGGTTTGTGTGCGTTTGAGTCACAAGTTTAGGTCTTTTTTTTTGTGGTTTTGAGTGTTTCAATCGCTGTGTTGAATAACATTCACCAGTTTGCTTCGTTGAGTTGTGGTTGTAATGGTGCAGAGAGTGCAGAAAGTGATTGAGGGTAACTGCTTTGTCCCCTTATGTGTCGTTTGAGTACTATAGCACATGCTGATCACTTTTACAATTAAAAAAGAAAACAATAAAATAATTTATTTGCATCCGTTAATATTATTTTGAAATTTATAAGACTGACATGCACCTATCAAAAATGGTTTTTTATATTTCTAAAGGAAATGAGGGAAAAGGATAATGTTTTAACATTTACAGGAGTAAAATGTGTTAACAGAAGTGATTTTTTATATTTCTAAAAGAAAGTGGGGAAAGAATCTGTGACATAAGCATCATAAAATCTTCAAGAGCGATAATTAAAAAAGAAAAATGACATTTTAACACCATTTTTTTACATTATTTTGACACTGCACACATGTCAAAATGTGATTGGACGATTTCAAATTAAAAAAGTTGAAGTAAGAGTATATTTGGAAGAGAAAAATCAAAGTTTGTTTTTTTAATTTAAAATCGTCCAACCACATTGTGTCAAAATGATGTCCAAAAATGATGTGAAAATATCATTTTCCAATTAAAAAAGTGTAGTCATCATGTAGACATGTAAGCAAACAATAAAATCTGACAGTGAAATCTAACCCATCATCAAATCTTTCTTCAGTGATTATTAAAGTATATCACATGAAAGATTTTTCTTTTTTAACTTACTGCATCAAATAACTAATAAATATTAAAAAGGATAGAAGAAGTTCAATTTGTTTAATTATTACTTAAAGTAAATTATGTTTTTAGTAGCAATAAGTTAAGAATTACAAAAAAAAAATAAAAAAAGAGGTGAAAGCCTCTTGCAAAAACAATATCATGAGAAGAATTGTCGGGAGACATCACTTGCAAGACTACATCAATCCTATCATATCTTAAGAGTATATAAATATTTTAAAAATAATAATATTACGTACATTCATTTCACACATAATATTTAGATAAAATAGTTCAAAAATTATAAAATTTTATAGTTTAAAAAAAAGAATAAAAAATAAATAAAAATAATATCAAATAAATATAAAAAAATTAAAGTATTTCAAAAAATAATTTCATACTTTAAACAATATACGAAATACTTCTTTAATAACTCTTTCCTTCATTTTAGGCCATTGGAGATTTTTTTATATTAATTTGTTTTAATTAAATATATTTTATTTTTAAATTTGAAAATAAAATTGAAATTTATTTCAGTTTTAAATTTTGATATAGTTCCAAACTTTAAAAATAAATAAATATACACTAAAAGAATGATTGAAATTACCAACAAAAATTAATATGTTGTTAAATTTGAATTTACTAATTATCATTTTGAACTTTTAATCAGCAATAGATTTATTACTGTGAAAAAATATGATAATACATTTTTCATTTACAGCAAAATTTTCACTTAAATCTTGCGTGCAGTTTCTTCATCTTCCATGGGTAACTCACCGCAACTGGAACCTAGGGCCTCATCACCATTGCCTCTTGCCATTGACCGAGCTCATCATGTCGGAGATTAAACATGCCACCAACATCACCAATGAGATTTTCTTCTTTTTCTTATGTGGCGTTCGCATTTTTGATTCTCTGGAGAGCCCCTGCTCACACCGCTGCAAGTGTCTTACGATGTCTCTCATACTACTTTTGTCTTGTCTATCCCTGTTATTCTTGATTTAACGACACCAAGAATTGGGAACATCACCGACATTGACGACGTCTTTCTTTCCTTTCCTCTTTGTCTCTCAGATTTGAGAATCGTGAAAACAGGGTATTGCAACATTGTGTTGCTTTGTCGAGAACGAAGCTGCGAACATCATCAACATGGGTTTCTTCCCCCTTTGAGTAATGGTTCCTTGTAATTTCTATCTTCGAAATAAAATTTTAGATTTTTGGTAATTGGAGATGAAGTTCAATATGTTGGGTTTAATATCTATACGTTTCATTTTTCTTATTTTTTAGGTTTGGAAGATAAAGTTTAAACTGGTTGGAGTGGTAGTTGTCTGGGACTCATCGATGTCAGAATTGATCAAAATAGAAATATAAAGGAAAAAGAGGAAGGTTGAAGAACAGTTTTTTTCGTTGTTGGTAATTTTGATTTACCATAGATTTTAGTCATTACATTCTCGTTAATATCAATTTTTGTTGTCACGATAGTTATTAGAATTAATATCTATTTTGATCCAAATTTTTATTAGAAAAATTTGAAATGGTCTCAATTTTTATTTTTTGTTCAATGTAATCTTAAATATTATAATTTGTGTTCAATTTAGTCATTTTTTTGTTTTATTTAGTTCTTTTTACAAACTCCATGAACCACAAATAAGGACTAAATTAAACAGAAATTACATTCTTTAGGACTACATTGAACAAAAAAAGACTAAAATAAACACAAATTATATTCTTGAGAACTACATTGAACAAAAAAATAAAATGGAGACCATTTTGAATATTCCTAACAAAAATTGGGACCAAAATAATTATTAAGCCTATTTATTATAATCTAATTATATGTATTTTTTACATATTAAATGATATTTTAAATTAATGGTTTATATCTTGAAACATTTTAATTGAAATGTCATCCTAAAATACAAATAAAAAAAAGTTGACCATTTGATTAAAATAATTATATCCATTATTTTTATGTTTGAGGATTAAAATATTTTACAATTTGAAACATAAACGAGTTTTAACTGTGTTCAAATTTAGAATTTAAATTTGAGAATTAAGATGTTTTAGAATTTAAAACATATACGAATTTTAACTTTATGTTCAAATTTAGAATTTGAAAACTTACCGTCTCCATATAATCGACAAACAAACCTAACTTTTATACAATTGTTGAGAATTTAAATGAGATAAACTATAAAAATTTATCACTTTTAAATGTTCCTACAAAATATCCGATATCTTCTTTAATACAAAATCTTAAAAGACGCAATATTAAATATAGTATTTTAATATCTAAGAGACATGTTGGTAAATTTTCTTAACCTGTCCTATTACACGAAAAATGTCAACAAAATGACATGATTAAAATTCAAGTATAAAACAAAACTTTAAGCATCAGGTAACTTCTATTCTATTCTAGTCAAACGACTAATACACATAACTTCGATATGCATATTTATATCGACTATTAAAATTTAAACATAAGAAAATAATTCAACTCAAAATTAATTTATTATTTTGTTCTAATTTAACATACATCAAACAGTGTATTTTGTTGTTCCATGTGAAAATATATTTTGTTCAAATTGTCCACCATGTGTTATTTTTATTTTTATTTTTTTGAGTTTTTCTTTTCTATAATCATCGATAACTATAATGATTCAACGGGATAATTTTATTTACTGACTGCATATGCTTTTTTACTTAGACAATGTTTCTCAACAAATAACTTTAGGCTTTTCTTCCCTTCCAGAGATTTGCTCTTAAGAGAAATGTAAAGACGATAGATTAACTTGTTCCCTTTAAGACGATGGATTAACCTGTTCCCTTTAACACGTCTTATTCTCTTTAACACGATTGGTTAACTTGTTTCTTTTAACTTGTTCACCTCCTTCTTCTTACACCTTCCATTTTACCATTTTATCCTTCAGACAAATAAGGAATATTTTGAAATTTGGAAAAGCTAACGGTTAGTTATGCATTGATTAAAGATTGACCTATTTGTCATTAACCGCATTTCACATATTTTAAAAACGTACACCCTCTTCCTTCTTTGCTGCATCACTCCTCTCTTCCACCAGTTGTTGTTTGGGATTCACTGTTTAAGATTGATTTGGGGCTGGTTGATCTGGGGTTGTGATGGTTGATCTAGGTTCAGATCTGGTAGAGGTGGTGAGATCGGGAGGTGCGGCGCGGTGCTAAACCGCACTTGGGAGGTGCACTTGTGGGGGTCACACTTGGGAGGTGCGACTATTGGTGTGGAGGTGCGTGAGGAAAGTTTGCAAATTCCATAGAACATGTTAATGAACCACAACACAGCGAATCTCAGAACCGCAACTCATAGTGCGGTTGGCGACGATCGACCGCACTTCCAAATGCGACTCCCATTATCCGCAACTTCAACTGCAGCACCTTTTCGTCCGCACTTCCAAGTGCGACGGGACCTTAATCGCAATTCCAACTGCGGTTAAAGCATCTGACTTTGTCCCCTCCACCATTCTGCCATCCACAAGCCGTAAATAAAGCACAAATGCAATAATAAGCTTGATGTGAAATTTGTGAGAAGAAGTGAGGGGAGGAAGGAGGGGAGGGAACGACCACTCAGCAGCGAGAATGGTAAAAAATGAAGGAGAAGGGAGGAGGGAAAGAGCACCTGAAGAGAGGAAAAAAAATAAGAGGTGTAGACTTTTAGATATGAAATGCGGTGAAGAAAAGGAAGGGAGAGAAAAGGGGTGTAAAATTTTGCAAATCTGAGATGTGGCAGAGAGAGGAGGAAGGTTATAGTTGGAAATATAAAAAAAATAGGAGGTGCAGGCTGAAGTCAGTGAGGTGCAGGAAGAATCACTCCTGGTTATTTAAGGAGTGAATGCTTCTTTTTGCACCTCTTTGGTTTCTTTCTACACCTCCAAAATTTCAATTCTATATTTTTCATTAACAATTAATTAGTTTTCAAAAATCGATTACGAATTTTAATTGAATTTTTGAAAATCAATTAAAAAACTTTTAATCAATTTTCCAAGGTTTTCTTTTTAATTTTTATTTTAATTTATTTATTTTATTTAATAATTGTTGAAAGTTTCACATCAATTAAAAATAAAGTCAATTACATGACTAGTGTAAACCTTACTTTACAAATTTTTGTAGAGTTGAAAGAGGTTAAAGTTTACAAAAGTTTACTTGTAACCATAATTATTAGTGCCATGAAAATGGGTTGAAACCTGTGAGCCAATCCGGCTCACCACGGGTTTGAGTCGGGTTGGGTTGGAAAAAAATGGGAAAATTTTGATGCGAGCCAATTTTGACCCGGCTCATTAAGAACCCAACTCACACGGGTTGAACCCGTGGTGGGTCGGATTGGCTCATCAACACACCTATTTTTTTAATTAAATCAAATTAATTATTCAAAAACTTTTTTTATTGAAATCAAATTAATTATTCAAAACGCACAACCTTTATTTAGCAATAGAGTCTTTCTTGCTGTTATCTTTCCAAAAGTCTCCCTCTACAAATCAAATCCTAAGTTCTCCTCTGCAAATCAAACCCTGACGCGGAAAAATCATATAACTCATCCTATATATACAATAATTTTACAATATTTAAACATATACAATATTTAAACATTTATATATACAATATTTTTACAATATTTAAGCATATACGATATTTGTACAATATTTAAACATCCTATATATACAATATTTTTATAATATTTAAACATCATATATATACAATATTGAAACATATACGATATTTTTACAATATTTAAACATCCTATATGTAAAATATATGTACGATATTTAAACATCCTATATATACAATATTTTTACAATACTTTCAATAATTAATAACACGGAAAATTTACACAATATTTTTACAATCACTTAATCACTTCATCAAACAATTTTCATTATTTAATATACACGATCATAGCAATATAAAATCATATAAAATATCCTATATATAAAACATCCTGTAACTAAGATTTTTTAGTTTTTTTTATATTAATAATTTCAAAATAAACACATGTTACTTATGATAACTAAGATTCTTTAATTTTTTTATATTAATAAATACAAAGTAAACACATGCTACTAAAAATTTAGATTCTTCAATTTCTTTTAGCTTCTTTTATATCAATTGCTGCAATTATTACTGTTTCAATTTGATCGATCAAAGTAACATATTATAAGAATTTTAGAAGAAAAGGGTGAAAAAAAGTTAAGTGAGCCAATGAGTCAACCCATCTAACCCACCAACCCGTGGTGGGTCGGGTAGAGTTCGAATTTTTTCGGCTCGCTAATAAATGAACCGGGTTGGGTTGACTAACTAATCGTGTGTTCGTTTGCAAAGATTTACTGTAGGTGCAAATTAGCAAAGATGGATTTGAATGAATTTCTATGTTCGATTGTGCGGATTTGTGAGCAGTAAAAGCAATGATTTGCAGGATATATACTTTTTTCCATCTCGTGCCTATGAGCGGATTTGAGATGATTTCTGAAGAAATGTCTTATTTAATCTATCTGTAACCCACTCGTTCCATAGTTATATTGTTTTTATTACGTTAAATGCCATTGTTCTGACATTTAAAAACTATTCCTTTAAAAATATAAATTATTTTTTACTTTGATGAAAGTTGGTATACATATATAATATTTTCATTTTTAGAAGTTATTATTATTGAACTTTTTTCTTGATAACATATTCTTACCTCATATATTTTCATATATTTTTTTAATTAAATAAATTTTATATTTTTTCTATTTTTAGATAACTATATTATTGATATATTCATTTTTTTTATTATGAATATTCAATTTGATTATAAAAACAAAAAATTATAAAACTATATCAATTATGATTAAATTATATTACTAAATTACAAAATTTTTTACATTTTAAAATCAACTTTAATAATTAATTTTAATATTTTACTTTTTATAAACATTTTTACAATTAAATATAAAATTAATAAATAACATTTTATATTATTTTAATAATTAGGGGCATTTTGGTAATCTTCAATTTTTACCAATTAAACTAATCTTTTAAATCTGTCACATCAATCAAATCCTATACTAATTCTTACAAACATTACTCTCAAATTCACTTTCAATTACCCACAAATCCACTCAAAAAAACAACAAAAGGATTATCCCAAAATCCATTCAAATCATCTCTTCAAATTAGCTCCTCCAAATCATCTCCTCCAAATCTTACCAAAAAAACACACCCTAAATGATCAATCTATGATGGGTCGAGTCGAGTTAAGCCGGGTTATACGTTTTAACAGTTGTAATAATAATATTATTACTATTTAATAATATTTTGTATAAAGTGATATTGGCACGTGAAGTGACAGAAGACCTGCAATGGAGGAATCAACTATTCAGTGATGATAACGAGTTAAGCCAAAAGTACTGGCAGAGTGCTTTCGTTAAGCTGCAAAATAATACAGCACATAATTTTCTATGCAAAATATCTTTCAATATTAGTGGTACACTCAACTTAAAACTTTTTATTAACTTGTTTTATGAAACCTAGGACTTCGACTCACAGTACTGTGTTTCAAAGAATTTTTCATCTGATCCATGTTTCATACTGAAACTGTGATTAAAAGCAAAATTTCCAAAGATTTTGCCAATAATTTCAATGTGTTTCGCTGATAAACCTATTTCAAAAAATTCTTCATTATTTATCAAAACAGATATATTTAATGTTCATACTGAGAATTCACTTTTCAAGCCCTGTTTTTTTTTTTTTTCATATATGGCTGGTAACAAAATATCATAACTAAAATGTACGAAAATTGAAATAAACACTGTTCTTTAAATTCTTTACAAATATATTGGAAAAGTTTTGAAAACTATCTTATCACCAAATCCATAATTAATTATGGGAAGAAACGTAAATCGATACGTTAATATATGTTTTGTATTAAAATAATTAATAATTAAAATAATTAATAATTAAAATAAAAATATTAAAATAATAAATTTACTTTAACTTTTATCATTTATTTCAGTATATTTTCATTATGAAATATAATTTTTTATTCATTAAAATTTTATAACAATTGTGTTTCTTAATTTGAATTTGATTTTAACTTTAATTTATATTTTTGAAAATATATTTTTTAAATCAAATTATTTTTTAAAATATATTTAAAAATATATTTTTTTAAAATATTAATATATAATTAAGTTTTTTGTATCCCATCAATTAAAGAATCTTACTTTTAATTCTTTTTCATTCTTACTTTTCTTCACCTCTCATTAATCTAAACAAAATATTAAGATTTAAATCCATAATGTGAAGCAAATTACTAAGACTAAAAAATGAGTTAAAATTTCAACATTCAAAAATCAAATTCTCAACTATAAAAAATACTGCCACATACCAAATAATTCTCAGAAAACCAAATTTTGAACTTGAATAATGCCGCCGAACAGCATACACCCCACCAGGAATTCGATAATCTAATTCTAGTTAGCTTTTTCAACTTTTTCAAAAAATTAATAACAAAGGATAAAATGTTTAGAAGAAAATTATTACAAGCTAATTATTGCACCAATAACATTATTGCAAAATTAGTTTATTACAAGCTAAAATTTCACATGAACAACATAAAATGTCTATTTTAATTTACAATATTCACATAAATTTTGGTTAAAATAAGTTCATCATTAAAAGTTTAATATTAATTAAAATGCGATCAATTTAAAATGTAAAATATAAGTAAGTGTGAATGGATTTGGTAAGATTGAATTAAATTTAAAATTAATTTTATATAATTTATTTTAAATCTGAAAAGGCAGTGAAGGAGCATCTGATCACCACGACCCAGTTCTGTTATTGCTATTAATGATAAAACTGTATTTAGCAGGTGTTCAGTGTCCTTGTTTAAAGCTGAGAATGGTTCTGCATTCTGCTCTTCCACAATCATATCTTTTACGTGTAACTGTGAACTTTGTCCTTAGTGGGGCATAAACTGCAACTCCTTCTTCTAAACAATGGAAAATGGTGAAAATTGTAATACATAGTCATCACTTCCTTTTTCTGTCTACTATTCACTTGCTTTTGTTTTCTAACAGCACAATCTTAAAAATAGATGGGTTGGTGGATTGGTTAAAACTTTTGTAGACAGAGGAAGGATATCATGATATATAATATATTGATATTTATTTCAGACACTTATTCTAATAACCTATAAAATATTATTTTAGAAATGGTGAAAGTGAGATTTAATTATTTTAATATTAAATGGTTTTATAATAAATAGTTTTGTTATAAATGAGTTTTATTATTTTAAAACATATCATCTATTTAGAAATTACTTTTCTAGAGTTTTTTATCTTTCTATAAGAGTTCTTGATCTTAAGTCATCTATTTGATGATCATGAGGTTTCTAAACGACCGTTGCATTAAGGTTTTCAAATCTAACCGATCAGTTTGTCGTTTAGAGCAAATGAGCTTTCATCCCTTTTTCTTGGTATTTTCTTGATCCTTGATCATGCAAAGAAATCTAGTTGCATGTGTCAAGTGGTTTCTTTCTTCAATTCTTGACTTAATGTGGGTTCTAAAGTTTGTCTCCAATCACCAATCGGTGATTCGTAGGTTGTTCTAAAGGTTCCTTGGAGTGGAAGCAAATGTCGGGGTTTTCTTAAACTGTATCAGCTTTATCGAAGTAATGGAAGCTAGATTCTTGTTTTAATTTGCAATATAGTGTAAACGTGTGATGATTCTATGTTTATGGTATTAATTGAACTAATTTAGGTTTTAGATTAAATATACTATGTTTAATTTGACCTTATGAAGATGAAATTGTGGAACTGTGATATTGAACTGAATTTAGATGATGTTTGATCTATGATTGGCTGTGTGGAATGTTAGAAATCGATAATAATATAGATTGATTTAAATGAAGTTTTGGACTCAGTGTGAAGTATGTATGATGGTGTATTATAGTATTTGATTGATCATGCTATTGATTATGTTTTAAATTAAAAGTATAGTTTCAAAGTGGTGAAAATAAGTTCCAAAGTGAGATCTCTCGGTGAGACTCAAGTAAGTTTAGAATGTTCGTAGGGACCTCAGTCTTGGGGTTATCTTAAAACTCCAATAGTCTTTCATTCTCAATACAGAGGATTTATCCATGTCGTGAGGAGTAGCAGAAGGTCTTAGTCTTGGAGGCTTCCAGTATGCTCTAAGGTACGGAACAGACTAACCTCGTGGGTGTGGTAGGATGAAATCCATTGGCAATGACTTTGCAAAGCAGTAGAGGCCACCACTAGTGTACAACCCGCCATAGCTCGACAATCATTCTAAGTCCGGACGATCAAGTCTAGGTTATAATATGTTAGGATGTCAGAACTAGTTTTTCTTGTTTGAATATTTATGTGTCTATTGTATGTTATACTAATATACGAATTCTTTTATATCTAGCTTACCTTTGCTCCTGTGTTTGTCTGTCTGTGTTGTTTCTCTTTTGCAATGATCACCTTAACTGGTGTGAGCTCAGGGAGAACGTCTTTTAGGGGATCCATCGATTGGTCGAGAGAGAAAAGCAATAGGACAGATAGTCTTTGGTCCTTCAAAGGATAAGATTTCTTGTTCTAATAGTCTCAAATTACTTGTAAGTTGTCATTTATGCATGTCTTATTTTAGTAGTTTTATACTACTAAATTGGGATGTTACACCTAACAAAGATAAAATGGTATTAAAAGAGTGAACTAATTTTGTAATTATTCGAAAAAAAAAAGAAAGTAAAAAAAAATAATATCAAATAAATGTAAAAAAATTATGTGTGTCAAAGTATCATTTTTCTTGTATTGTAGGGGCTTATTTTAAGTTCTCGTACAATATTTTTTTCTTTTATATTTTGTATATTTGTTTATTTTGAAAGAGTTGAATTTGTTAAGTTATTTTGATAATTATAAGAAAACTTTTAATTTTTCGAAACCAACCCCTAATTCTTAGTTTTTTTTTTCTTGCGAAAAAGTGTGTAAAAAAGTAAATCAAATTACTATTTCAAATTCTCTTAATGTAAGAACAACATGACTTATTGTCCAAGTATATATATATATATATATATATATATATATATATATATATATATATATATATATATATATATAACATGCTTGAAAGTATATAGAAAACGGATCAGACACCAATACTTAAATATCTATAAGAGACAATCAAGAATTGGAAAAGGTTCTTTTCAGTTGTATTTATCAAAGAGACCTATCGCTTTCATGCATTTGAACAAGTATGAAAGAAAAGAGTCATGATAAGAGTTAGGTCTAAAGCCTTGCACAATATCCAGAACATTTTTGTGGCTATTTATGCATTTAGATGAAGTTAAGTGGAAGTAACGTTCAACTCTCTTTGGGATTCGAGTTTAAAAGTTTTGGAACTAAACACGCATGAATAAGTTAGTGAAAAAGTAGGAGTACACAAAAAAGAAGTTTAACTTCGACTTCTCCAGACTATGGCATACTTACTTGTTACCCTGACATACTCGAAGGTGCACAACCTCATCCTTTAAAGTGTATGTCCTGCCAGTAAGGTCTACTATATCACTACCCTGTTGAAAATAGGTAGTGTACTCACAAACTTAATGTGTAGCCCACTCAAATATGATTATTTTTTGAAGATTCAACTCGTCCTCTTCAATTGTGTTGTTGACATGAATCTCCCTAACGGTGTGGCCAGTACGCTCCTTCATGGCCTTCTTCATGCTCTTGTGTTGATCCTTACCCCATTAAACCCTTATTTGTAACATGCACAAATGCAATAATGTTATCTATTGTTGCTAAGCTCCACTTGTGAAACCCTTGATCACGTGATGACGACCCGAGCACTACGGATGATGACCCAAGCACTAGTGATGACGAAGAGATGTCATCCCCATACCCCCTACCTTCTCGTCCAGAGAAACCTTTCAACGAGGAGATGTTAATGACAAACAATATTACCTTGAACAAGAAAGAATTATAATTATGTGGTGGAGGAAGAGATGCGCGAGCAAAAGAGGTGAAAATAACTAGACCATCTAGTCCTTATTTATGGAAAATTTAGGGGACATGTGATGCCACCACAAGCATCACATACAACACCATGAAATAGTAAAGGACACACAACGTTGCACATTTAGTGCTAGTGCTAGTGCTAATAACATGATTTGCGAGAAGTCATCACGATTCACAAGACGACACACCCATTCATTATCAATTGTCATAATTCTAAAGGAAGAATTGAACATGAATAAACCTTTTTCGCTTTGGTCTTTACTCAAGCTTAAGATTTGGAAGACTTATATATTATATGTATCAATACATATCGACCACATCAACACGATCGATCAATCGGGTATAGAAGAAACTTATTGATCACAATTAGAATCAACTAAACATCCAATTGATATAAACTAGTTAGTATTTAGGTTTAAAGGGGATTGAACCATAATTAGATTAAAAAGTTCATAAAAAGAATTATAAATATAGATCAAATATATGATTGTTGAAACTTTTATGACATATTTATAATAATATTAATTATGTTACTAATCGAACTTGAACTGACTTTAATCTCAAAACATCTTTAATATGTATTCTTGATCGTTGATAGACATATTATCTAAATATAAAAAGGATTATATTTAAGCACATAATATAAAATTTATTTTAAGTAAATAAATGGATGTTTACCGAATCAATATATGATAAATAAAGTATATTAATAACATTTTGTTAATACTTTCTACGAAAGCTCATTTGTTTACCTTCTATTTCATTATTATTTTGATCAAATTTAAACAAGATAACATTACACTGACATACAGGTTTAAAAGTTACAAGACAACTATTGTAAATAATACAAAAGACGACGACAAATATTTTGGCAAACTTTTAATTTGTTATGAAAATGGTTGTTTTTATAAATCATAATTTTGTATTAAAAAAGTCATATTTTAGGTGTATGGAAGTCGTGTTTGACTTAATTCACTTTTATGATTTTATTATTATTTTCTTCAAGTCGCGCGGGTGCTAAACAAAAGCATCTATATTTTTTTTTTATAGTTATATATAATAAATATAAACTTTTACATTTTTTAAACTAAATTCGTATATAATAAATATAATTTACACTTTTTTTAGTTGCAATCGTTAAATGATAAACATGATTTTTGTTTTGTTTTAATTTAATTATTGATTGTTGTGCGGGTAATAAAAGCTTTTAATTTTCACTAATATCATTATATATATATATATATATATATATATAATTTGACTTTTTTTTGTTATAATTTTAAAAAGAATGATGTTTTAATAATTTATTCAATTATTTTCTTTGTTTTATGTTAATATGTATGTTAAGGGTTTATATATTTTTATGGGTTAAATATGCTTTTAGTCCCTGAAGTTTCACTGATTTTTGGTTTTAGTCCCTGCATGAAACATTGATGGCATTTCATCCTCTTAGTATGAAAACTCGTATTTTTAGTCCCTAAAAACAGGCGCCGTTAGTTTTTTTGTGATGTGGCTAACGGTCTGTCATGTCTTCTCTTTACACTGCCTGCCACGTAGAATTTTTTTTAATTTGAAATGAAATTAACCATTTAGCACGTGTTGGTGAGTTATCAGATTGAATTGAATTAGGATTTAGGTCAAAATCGTTTTTTGTAATTGGGAAAAACTGACGTTTTTCAGTCTCGTGGGTTGCCCCTGATGATTTGCTTTCAGTCTCGTGGGTTGGGAAGCTCCTTGATTGCTTCCTGTGTTGCCAAGAGGAATTCAGAGCCATTGTCCGTGCCCAGAAGACACAGGTGTTGAGACCTCCCTTGGATCGCATGGTGTCTGATTACTTTGACTGCAGTGTTAAGGCTTTGGATGTTTGTAACGCTATTCGTGATGGGATTGAGCAGATTCGCCAATGGCAGAAGCTTTTGGAGATTGTTGTCTATGCATTGGGGAATCAGAGGAGCATTGGCGAGGGCCAATTTCGAAGAGCTAGGAAGGCCCTCGCTGATTTGGCAATTGGGATGCTTGATGATAAGGACTCCAATGCCTCAATTGCAAATAGAAATCGGTCCTTTGGCCGCAACACTGGTTGTAAAGATCATCATCATAGCCATAGTCATGGTTACAGTCATAGTAGCGGTAGTGGCTATCATCATCGGTCTTTAGGGCATTTTTGATCGCTTTCATGGAGTGTTTCTCGGACTTGGTCGCTTTAGGGCATTTGGACATAGATTTTGTTTTTAGTTTTGAATACTGTGGTCTATGGGGTGGGGGAGGTAGGCATGCAATAAACCTGTTCATAACTGCAATTTCAGCAACAAGAGATCGAGGGTTTTGGATTCGCCAGAACCACAATCCAGTTTCATTTGTGTACAATTGCAGAAACGTTTCCAGAAACGTCAGTTTTCCCCAATTGCCAAAAACGATTTTGACCTAAAATCCTAATTCAATCTGATAACTCACCAACACACGTGCTAAAATGGTTAATTTCATTTCAAATTAAAAAAAATTCTACGTGGCAAGCAGTGTAAAGAGAAGACATGGCAGACCGTTAGCCATATCACAAAAAAACTAACGGCGTCTGTTTTTAGGGACTAAAAATACGAGTTTTCATACTAAGAGGATGAAATGCCATCAATGTTTCATGCAGGGACTAAAATCAAAAATTAGTGAAACTTCAAGGACTAAAAGTATATTTAACCCTATTTTTATTTATATTTGTTTTTTTGTGTTCTTGTATATATTATATCTGTTGAAAAAAATAAAAAATGTAATTATGATTTTTGTTGTATAAAGAATAGGAGTATATATAACAAATAAAGCTCATAGATTAAATGAAACAAATTCACATGCATAAACATCAAATTTGTACAAAAATAAATGTAATGGTAAAACAAAAAATTATTTATTTTATACATCATGTAGTCTTCTTTTTGGTCTCTGTATGGCTCATGTCCAGTACGAGTGATGCGATACCACTGAATTATGTCGTAATTGTACATTATCATTCTTATTATTATCTTCATCTTCATTTTACCGTTGATTTTTCTTTTTTCAGCACACATAACATATAATAGAACAAAAGGAAAAATACATAAATCCTAAAATATTAACATAAAACAAATAATCTTTACATAAGCTTTTAAAAAATTATTTTATTAAAACCATAAAAAACATAAAAATTTAAAAAATACATATACATGCACAACTTCAATACAACATTAAAAACATCTTAATTATATTATCAACCCAATCATCAAAAAATCAAAAACAAAAATCATATTTATGTCACAACTTTAAAATAAAAGTTATAAAAAATTAAAAGTGGTCCTACAAGAAAATAATATAATAATAATAATAGACATTACATAATAAAAATTGGATAGTTATACTTGACAACTTTTCTTCATAATATTTTAACATAAACGACATGTCATTTTGTGATTTGTCCATCTTAGTATTTATGATTATTATTGATTGTAAAGTAATTTTAAACCAATCACAAAATAACACGTAAATGATATTAAAATATTGTAAAAAAAATATTATCAAAAGTATAAGTAAAAACTATGTATGATCACACTCCTTTGTCCAAAGGAAAAGAGTCATCCATACAAACAGTACTTATTTCCTGTCTTTTATCAGAAAAAGAGAAAAAGGTTAAATTGTATTTATGAAACAAAAGGTTTTGAATATAAAGTAATGTTTTACCATTTGCCATATTAAATTTACAACTTTCCTATTTAATTTCTCACTAGAATAGTAAGTTTTCTTTTAAATACTTATTAGATATGTAACCAAATCTTGAAGTTATTAGATATGTATTCCAACTAATATGAATTTTATGGTTGTACTATTATTACCTAAATGTTATGGTTTGAAAGAGCAACAACACAATATCTGTATAATAATGTGCATTTGTATCATCGTCAACAAATAGCCGTAGAATTCAATGACAGAAGCAGCTTTCTCTTTCTGATTGTTGTTTAATATAGGTAGATAACCAAATTCAGAGGGCCTCAAACTCCAAATTTATCATCAATTAAGACAACATTATATTGGTAATTACTTTCACTTTATTTATTATACTATTAATGTAGGTGTCACTGTACCATTTCTCCATTTCTATGTGCCTGCAAATTCATCCTCCGATCATGGGAATTTTCATGATCAAGTCTGTCGTTAGGTTGGTTTGGTAGTTTTATTCTTCATACAACAATCTGGTCCTTTTCAGCTGTATAAAACCCTAACACAATTACATATCTATATATATATATATATATATATATATATATATATATATAGAGAGAGAGAGAGAGAGAGAGAGAGAGTATGAATATATAAATTAAGTATATATCTTCTTTTCCTAAGTACTTCTAAGTATAGAGAAATTGATTTCAATCTCTTCAAATGTAAAATATGGTGTTTCTTTTTATGTCTATCGTCTGTGAAAATTATGATTTTAAATTTCTTTAAACAGTGGGTGTTAAGTAGTTTATGACATTTTAGTTTATTACACATCATTATTGAATTAAAGCTTAAATATATTTAAGGTAAAATGATTGAATAATGGTAAAAATTTTCTGCTTTTTGTCTCTTTAAAATTACTTTTTTTTTTTTCATCTTTGGCACTATTTAATTGCATATGTATTAAACGTAATGTTAAGTGAATATTTCTCGAAATTTATGACGTTATAATATTAATATGTAGCACATGATTTTTTTAGTTAGTAAAATAAATGTTATTTATATGTTTTGGAATGAATATTAGAAACTATGATAGTTATTTAAAATTTTAGATAAGTGAAAAAAAAAATACTTTATGAATATTAGAAATAATTATCTTTTGTATTCCGGTTTACTATTTCTTTTTTTAGTTTTTTTGGAAGAGTAATGATTGTTATGCCCTCTCATTTTATAATTTTTTTTTAATTTACCTTGTATTTTATTTTCTACTCTTTTTATGTGTACAATTTGTGCTACATATTTAAGATTTTTTTATTTATTTTATTCCACTTACATTTTAAAAAGGAAAACTCTACATAAAATATTGTGGTCTCACTTAAACCCACCAAGTAAACTACACTATGTGTTTCTTTAGAGAATTAATAACATTTGCTTAAAACTACTCTCATAAAATAATAAAGCAATTTTGTTAGGTTTGTGTAGCCAAATGAGATACTAATTACAAAATTAAGAAGAACGAACCTTTTATTGAAAATTATATACGCATTAAAAATAGAAGGATGCATTTTTACATATCCCAATTAAAATAAATATATTTAGTTCTTCAACCAATGTTCTTAAATATTTATTAGAATCTACCCTTTTTAATGCAAATAAACTAAATTTCAAAAGAATTTAAATCAAACAAAATATAAAGATAGTTACACACTCTTTTGTACACTCCTTATTGTAGTTAAGAAAGCTCATTTTTTTCTATGTTGCATGTCTTGTTTAATGGATCATTACTTTGACAAATTTTTCAATAGAGAGTAAAAATAATATATGTTAAAAAGAATGTATTAGTATATGTTCAATATTAATGTAAATTTTGTGTCTAAACTAGTCTGATTTTACAACATAATAAAGTACCTGTTTATGCTCTTGGCCGAATTCGTTATACAAATGAATGCTATCCATCGTTCAATAAATATGACGAAGACCAACTGGTTTTGAAAACGGTGGAGCTAAAATAAAATATGAAGGTGAGCTCTTCAAGATAGATTTGGTTCTTATTAATGGAATCTGGTGAAGAAATTTAAGTATCTCGTTTTCTCATCGGTTTTAATGAACCATACTTCTTTCTCCTGATCAGTTGGTGCCAATTGTTAGGTATACTTTCTTTATTTTCAAGAGTTTTCCACTTTTTAGGGTTCCATGCTCATCCTTCACCTACCTTTTAAACCTTTCTTAAATCATGTTATTCAAATAAAGCATTAATTATTAATAACTATTATCTTTAATGAAATGTTTTTTCATTTCTTAAACTCGAACTCAGAATATTGTTTAAGAATATATATTACTTTAAATGAACAACTTCTTCGTTCTCTCTTTAGTTTAGACATTTGAGACTTACTTATTTCAAAAAATTCAATTAAGTTGTAATGAGTAAATTTACTACTTAACGTTAACATGATAAATTTGTTATCAAACATCTATATGATTTCATTGCAAAACTCTAAAATACATTTTTATTAGAATTTAGTTACGTAAGATATGTAAAAAATTAATATTTGATCTTGTAGGATTGAAAAATATATCGTAATATTTTTATAGTTAAAATTAATTTTTTTTTTAATATGGAACACTCTAAGAGCTGTAGTAAATGTATTATAATCTAACGTAAGTTTTGAAATTTACATCTAACAAATGTCTTTATATAATATATGTGGGTGCAACTTCTTCTTTCTTCACTTTCTCTATACAATTTTTTTTCTGTTTTTCAACAAGCTCGTATCTTTATGTATCTATTAAATTTTATGTAGAAAGATCTCTGTTGGATTGAATTATGCTAAAGATGAAATATGTAATTATTTATTGTATTAACAAGTTATTTATTCAACAATATATAATTAATTAAAGGAAAATGATATTTTAACACTATTTTTTGACACTATTTTAACACTGCACACGTGTCAAAATGTGGTTGGACGATTTCAAATTAAAAAAACAAACTTTGGTTTTTTTTCTTCCGGATATATCTCTGCCTCAACTTTTTTAATTTGAAATCGTCCAATCACATTTTGACACGTGTACAGTGTCAAAATGGTGTCAAAAAATGGTGTTAAAATATCATTTTCTTTAATTAAAAGACAATGTAAAACAAAAGTTTCAGTAATTATTTGTTTGTACGTATAATTTATAATAATAATAAAAAAAATAGTATCTATGTGGATAATAGCCATTGCTAAAAGTTTAGAAGCTAAGTGAAAGGTTGCAGGGTGTCATCCATCCATGTATGATGACACTGTGCTTTACTTCACTGTTCTACGCTACCATTAAATCTGTCATTGAATTACCATCAATCACCTCCCTCTGCACCCTTCTTCTCTCTTCAATTCCTTCCTATCCCTTTAACTTCGTTCTATGCTATATATATGTGTGTGTGCTCAAACTATACAATAACACCATTTTTGATTTTAGGTTAAACAGTGAGAAAGTGAAGAGAGATGAGCAAGAGAGCAAGGAGTCCAAGGTTGGAAGTGAGTCTGAACCTGTCCCCTCCAAGGGCAGCAAGCTCCGTGTCTTCTTCGGATCTATCATCGGATTCTTCTTCCAGTTCGTCGCAGGTTTCTGTCCAATCGTTGGAGAGTTCGTGCGTGTCTTGTGAAGCTGAAGAAACAAGGGCCATGCTTCTCGTAGGTTGTCCTCGCTGTCTCATGTATGTTATGTTGTCGGAGGTTGATCCCAAATGCCCCAAGTGCAAGAGTACTGTGTTGCTTGACTTCCTCAACAACGAAGAAAACAATAAGAAGATTCATTAACCACTGTACCAAAAGAGGTTTTTTCTTGTTCTTCTTAATTAGGTTTTCTTTTCGATGTTAACTAGAACAGAATTTCCATTTTCCTTTCAGTTTTCTTCTGAATTTGAGCTTGCCTGCTATTCCTGTACAACACTAACTATGGGAAGAGAATTTGAGTTTGATGAGTTTGAGTTCTATGCAGGGAATTTTGTTCTCCTTGTTATATATTTCAGCTTTCAATAAGATTTTCTATCAACTTCTCAAAAACTTTCATAACTTTATTTTCTTTTCTTTTTAATATTTATTCACAATTTTATCCAAACATTATACTTCATTTTCTTTGGGATTTCATATATGACTAGAGCTGTCAATTAGGTCCTCTAATAGGCCCTGGTCCTAAAAAGTCCCTAGGGTCAAAAAAGCCCCTAGGGCCAAAAAAGACCTTTATTAAAAAAGCTCCCAGGGCTAAAAAGCCCCAAAGCCCTGTGGGTTAGGGCCAGCCCATGGGCTTTCTTTTTTACAAAAAAAAATTAAATATCCAAAAATAAATTGTATTTTTACAAAGAAAAGGAACATTTATGTTAAGTGTTATAACTTGGAAAATACATGTAAGCATACATGTAAGCATCTTTCTTTTACTTAGTAAATATTTTTAC